>NC_139462.1:191272500-191472500 GCF_057233095.1 Heloderma suspectum | reverse complement strand
TCCCTACTTGAGGGTACCAGATTGCCTACCCATTTAGTGCTCCTAGTATTTCAGTTCTGGTGAATATTAGCTGCCATTAGAGCTATTTTATTATGTGCACAACATAACTAAACACGAGTAAAATGACACAACTTGACACTTAAATCTACTGCTGATGGGCTGGTTCAAACATAACACTAAACCACAGTTAGCATTATGAGAATGAAGCTAGCCTCCCCCTGGGCTTGCACTCCTCATCCAGTATAACTGCAGGAACTCTGGAAGCTTTCACTTCCATTTTTTTTTTTATTAACTACAGCTTGACGTGTAGTCTAAACCCAGACACTCCGTGGTTAATCTTAACTTAATCTTAACGTAGTTAAACTATGGTTTGAAGTTGGCTTGTTTCCACTAACCATAATTAAGATTAAGTTGGGATGACATGCTAAACTACATTTAATCTAGAGCAGAAGCAAAAGCTTTTGATAACCTCCTTGAAGCCATGCTGGAAGAGGAGATGGAAATGGGGGCACATGAGACTAGGTGAGGCTATGTAGTACCCTCATGATTTCGTATTACATCTGAATACAGCCAGTGTCTTATCTAATAAAACACCGTTCAACGTTGAATATATGAGCCAGCTCCCAAATATGTTTTGCTCTGCACTGTCAGATCTGATTCTTGTTTTATAGGTTCTAGCCTGCAATTTTTTTCTTTATTTATTTGTACGTACTGAAAATTTTCAAATTACCTTAACTGATTGGAAAAATCATCTTCCACATTGTCATCATCCCAGTTGTCCTCCCACACATGTGCATCTTCATCTTCATCTAAACCAGCCCAGTCTGAAAACAATATGCAGAACAAGTTTATTCTATACATAATTCAGAAACTTTGGGTAAAGTGGTTCAACAATTTGAATGTGAAAAGTCTTCATTCTGTTTTAATTCACAGTATTTCACATGTATTTCCATGCAAATCTTCTTGAGGGACAATTATGTTAACGCTGCTTGATGAACAAGTTTAAAAAGGAAAGAATAGAGTGGTTAAAAACATAAGTGTTAGTTGGATCTACCGCTTCCCTAGCATCTCTATACATTTTATAAGATTATAAAGCTCTGTCAGTGTGAACTGAGATGTTTTAACAGTTAGGTCTGGACCAGAGCCAAGAATCATGGTTTGTAAATGCATGACTGGAGTCAAATAATAGAAACATTTCACAGGCAGATCCCCTTAAAGGTCTGGATGATAATTTGTGGCCACAGATATTCCAAATTTGTGAGGCTGAACAACTCTGTTTGACGTGGAAGAAGTGAGCAAGGTGAGCTGATATCAGGCAACCCAGACAATAAGATGGCATGAGAAAAAGAGGTGAGAGAGCAGCAAACCAGATGTTGCCTGACTAAAGATCAGGTACTAGCCCAGGAAGCTAAAAACAAGGTTGGACCCAATTAGGGAAAGCTAAGGGACTAGAGTTCTAACTGGGCTAGCAAGGAATTGCAAGAGGTCAGTTACTATAAATGCCTTCTAGCTCCATACATACTGCTTCAATAACAGTTGGGGCCATAACACCAGGGAATTTTAAAACTGACATGTGAATAAGTTGCACATCAGACTTTATCCTCATTGCAAAACAAGTAGGAGCTCAGGCTATTAAATGGTGTGCTTTTCTCCTGACAACCTTTCATACTATTGGCACAAATATGTATGGTTTGAGACACACAGTGGCAGAGGCTGTTAAATGAACACTGCACTGCTCTACACTTTTTCTAATACCGTCCTGCGGGGCATAAAAGCTAGCGGAGCTGGCAATGTCTTCCTACCGATTACCAAAGTAAAAGCTGGCTTTCTAAATATGGCCTCTGGTCTCTAGCACTCTAATACAGAAAAAAAGAACGCACCAGCCGTGAGCTTAAACAATATTGTGTTACTTGATGCAAAAACAGTAATTACTATACTATGCCAGTTCATTAGCCTTGCAGCTAAAACTGTTTGATGGTGTTTCTCAAAAACTGTGGATGGTATTCCTTAAAAGACACAACCTAGCTGTGCATATGCATCACAGTTTATGAGACCTTCATGTAGAAAGAAAATCTAAATGGAGTTTACCTTTGATCATCTTGAAACATACACAGAGCCAGCACAGATGTAATAATACATGAACCCAGCAATCATGGTTAGGAGGTCAAGAGCCAGCCTTGGGATGTGCAGACTCCCACCTTGCAGCATTACTCTCTCTGAAGCAAAATATCTGCCAGTCTACCATGGTTGAGTTTGTTGGCACTTATCTTAACCACAGTTTCTCTTTACTGCAGTTCAAGACTTGGTTCAGGAAGGCAACCTATAAGTATTTAAATAAGGGTGCAATTCTATGCATGTTTAAACAGAAAAAAGTCCTACAGCTTCCAGCGTGTCCCAGCCAGTTGTAGGTCTTTTTTTCTGTCTCGACATAAGACTGTACTTTATTTATTTATTTTTAATGGCAATGAACTGTTTAACTCTGGTTAAGTGGGATGGGAGCAGATGATTCCTGAGGTTGACTACTGACCTAATGACAGTAGTCAGCCGGAAATCAGTGTTATAGTAACACTGGTCCAAAGAAACCGTGGATACAGCCAAAGAAAGAAAAAGACCATAAGGTAGAATCATAGAATCATAATGGTCCACTCTTGATTCTTTTACAGTATGTTTGCTGTCATTTAAATTCACAAACAAGGTTAAGTCAGAATTTGAACTTTGATTTGGGGATTGGCACCCTGATCTTATATATTAGTCTTATATAAAGAGCTTAGAGTCAGCTTAATAATAAGCCTCTAAGCATACACCTCCCAGCAAAGGAGATCGTTACCTTGTCGTGGTGCTGGAGCTTGAGCACCTCAATGACGTCATGAGCTAAACCGTGAAGGGACATCCAAGATGGGAAGGTCATGGCAGAGAGGTCGGACTAAATACGATCCCTGGGGAAGGAAACGGCAACCCACCCCAGTATTCTTGCCATGAAAACTAAATGGATCAATACAACCAGAGATATGTCGGTATACCATCGGAAGATGGGACTCCCAGGTCGGAAGATGGTCAAAATGCTACTGGGGAGGAAGAGCAGATAAGTTCAACTAGCCCCAGATGTGATGACGCAGCTAGCTCAAAGCCGAAAGGACGGCTAGCAGCCGATGGTGCTGGTGGTGAACGACAAATCCGATGTTCTAAAGATCAACACACCATAGGAACCTGGAATGTAAGATCTATGGGCCAGGGCAAATTGGATGCGGTTATTGGGGAGATGTCAAGATAAAACATAGGCATTTTGGGTGTCAGTGAATTGAAATGGACTGGAATGGGCCACTTCACATCAAATGACCACCAGATCTACTACTGTGGACAAGAGGACCACAGAAGAAATGGAGTAGCCTTCATAATTTAATAATAAAGTGGCTAAAGCAGTGCTTGGATACAATCCCAAAAATGACAGAATGATCTCAATTCAAATTCAGGGTAAGCCATTTAACATCACAGTGATCCAAATATACGCCCCAATCACAGATGCTGAAGAAGCCGAAGTAGATCAGTTCTATGAGGATCTGCAGCACCTACTGGATAGTACGCCAAACAAAGATGTTATTTTCATTACAGGAGACTGGAATGCTAAGGTGGGTAGTCAAACAACACCTGGAATTACAGGCAAGCATGGTCTGGGAGAACAAAATGAAGCAGGACATAGGCTGATATAATTTTGCCAAGACAACTCACTGTGCATAACAAACACTCTCTTCCAACAACCTAAGAGACGACTTTATAGATGGACTTCACCAGACGGTCGACACCGAAATCAGATTGATTTTGCACCTTTGTAGCCAAAGGTGGTGGACATCTATGCAGTCGGTAAAAACAAGACCTGGAACTGATTGTAGTTCAGATCACGAAGTTCTTATTGCACAATTCAGAGTCAGACTAAAGAGAATAGAGAAGACCCACAGATCAGTTAGATATGAGCTCACTAATATTCCTAATGAATATGCAGTGGAGGTGAAGAATAGATTTAAGGGACTAGATTTAGTAGATAGGGTCCCAGAAGAACTATGCACAGAAGTTCTCAACATTGTTCAGGAGGTGGCAACAAAAAACGTCCCCAAGAAAAAGAAAACCAAGAAGGCAAGATGGCTGTCTGCTGAGACACTGGAAGCAGCCCAAGAAAGAAGGAAAGCAAAAGGCAACAGGATAAGGGGAGATATGTCCAATTAAATGCAAAATTCCAGAGGTTAGCCAGAAGAGATAAGGAATTATTTTTAAACAAGCAATGCGCAGAAGCAGAAAAAGACAACAGAATAGGAAGGACAAGAGACCTCTTCCAGAAAATTAGAAACATTGGAGGTAAATTCCAGGCAAAAATGGGTATGATCAAAAACAAGGGTGGCAAGGACCTAACAGAAGCAGAAGAGATCAAGAAACGGTGGCAAGAATATACGGAAGATCGGTATAGGAAGGATAATAATATTGGGGATAGATTTGACGGTGTGGTCAGTGAGCTAGAGCCAGACATCCGGAAGACTGAGGTTGAATGGGCCTTAAGAAGCATTGCTAATAACAAGGCAGAAGGAGACGACAGTATCCCAGCTGAACTGTTTAAAATCTTGCAAGGTGATGCTGTCAAGGTGATGCATGCCATATGCCAGCACATTTGGAAAACACAAGAATGGCCAACAGATTGGAAAAAATCAACTTATATCCCCATACCAAAAAAGGGAAGCACCAAAGAATTTTCAAACTATCGAACAGTGGCACTTATTTCACATGCCAGTAAGGTAATGCTCAAGATCTTGCAAGGTAGACTCCAGCAATTCATGGAATGAGATTTGCCAGATGTACAAGCTGGGTTTCAAAAAGGCAGAGGAACTAGAGACCAAATTGCCAATATCCGCTGGATAATGGAGAAAGCCAGGGAGTTTCAGAAAAACATCTATTTCTGTTTTCCTGACTATTCTAAAGCCTTTGACTGTGTGGATCATAACAAACTGTGGCAAGTTCTTGGTGGTATGGGGATACCAAGTCATCTTGTCTGCCTCCTGTTGTTGTTGTTGTTCAGTTGTGTCCGACTCTTCGTGACCCCATGGACCATAGCACGCCAGGCCTTCCTGTCCTGCACTCTCTCCCAGAGCGTGCTCAAGTTCATATTCATTGCATCAGTGATGCTATCTAGCCATCTCATCCTCTGCCGTCCCCTTCTCCTTTTGCCTTCAGTCTTTCCCAGCATCAGGGTCTTTTCCAGGGAGTTTTCTCTTCGCATTAGGTGGCCAAAATATTGGAGCTTCAGCTTCATTATCTGTCCTTCCAATGAGCACTCAGGTTTGATTTCCTTTAGGATGGACTGATTTGACCTCCTTGCAGTCCAGGGGACTCGTAAGAGTCTTCTCCAGCACCACAGTTCGAAAGCATCAATTCTTCGGCGCTCAGCCTTCCGTATAGTCCAGCTCTCACAGCCATACATTACTACTGGGAAAACCATAGCTTTGATTAGACGGACCTTTGTCGGCAAGGTGATGTCTCTGCTTCTTACTATGCTGTCTAGGTTTGCCATAGCTTTCCTCCCAAGGAGCAAGTGTCTTTTAATTTCATGGCTACAGTCACCGTCTGCGGTGATCTTGGAGCCCAAGAAAGTAAAATCTGTCACTGCTACCATTTCTTCCCCTTCTATATGCCAGGAAGTGATAGGGCCAGATGCCATGATCTTCGTTTTTTTAATGTTGAGTTTCAAACCAGCTTTTGCACTCTCCTCTTTCACCCTCAACAAGAGGCTCTTTAGATCCTCTTCGCTTTCTGCCATTAGGGTGGTATCATCTGCATATCGGAGGTTGTTGATAATTCTCCCAGCAATCTTAATTCCGACCTCTGATTCATCCAACCTGGCATTTCTCATGATGTACTCTGCGAATAAGTTAAATAAGCAGGGTGACAATATGCAGCCTTGTCGTACTCCTTTCCCAATTTTGAACCAATCGGTTGTTCCATCTCTGGTTCTTACTGTTGCTTCTTGACCCTCGTACAGGTTTCTCAGGAGACAGGTAAGGTGGTCTGGTACTCCCATCTCTTTAAGAATTTGCCACAGTTTGTTGTGATCCATACAATCAAAGGCTTTAGCGTAGTCAATGAAGCAGAAATAGACTTTTTCTGGAATTCTCTTGCTTTCTCCATGATGCAGCGAATGTTGGCGATTTGATCTCTAGTTCCCCTGCCTCTTTGAAACCCTGCTTGTACTTCCGGTAGTTCTCGGTTCGCATACTGCTGAAGCCTAGCTTGTAGGATTTTGAGTATCACCTTGCTGGCATGTGAAATGAGCGCAATTGTGCGGTAGTTTGAACACTCTTTGGCGTTGCTCTTCTTTGGAATTGGAATGTAAACTGACCTTTTCCAGTCTTGTGGCCACTGTTGAGTGTTCCAGATGTGTTGGCATATTGAATGCAGCACTTTAACAGCATCATCTTTTAGGATTTTAAATAGCTCAGCTGGAATACTGTCATCTCCGCTAGCTTTGTTGTTACTAATGCTTCCTAAGGCCCACTTGACTTCACTCTCGAGGATGTCCGGCTCAAGTTCAGTGACCGCACTATCATGGCTATCAGAGACATTCAGATCTTTCCTGTATAGTTCTTCTGTGTATTCTTGCCACCTCTTCTTAATCTCATCTGCTTCTGTTAGGTCCCTGCCTTCTTTGTCCTTTATCATGCCAGTCTTTGCACAAAATGTTCCCTTGAGATCTCCAATTTTCTTGAAGAGATCTCTAGTCTTTCCCATTCTGTTGTTTTCCTCGATTTCTTTGCATTGTTCATTTAAGAAGGCCTTCTTGTCTCTCCTTGCTATTCTCTGGAACTCTGCATTCAGTTGGGTATATCTTCCCCTTTCTCCCTTGCTTTTCGCTTCCCTTCTTTCGTGAGCTACTTGTAAAGCCTCATCAGACAGCCACTTTGCTTTCTTGCATTTCTTTTTCTTTGGGATGGATTGAGTTGCTGCCTCCTGAACAATGTTACAGACCTCCGTCCATAGTTCCTCAGGCACTCTGTCTATCAGGTCTAATCCCTGAAATCTATTCCTCACCTCCACTGTATATTCATCAGGGATATGATTTAGGTCATACCTGAACGGTTTAGTGGTTTTCCCGACGTTCTTCAATTTAAGCCGAAATTTTGCAAGAAGCAGCTCATGATCTGAGCCACAGTCAGCTCCAGGTCTTGTTTTTACTGACTGTATGGAGCTTCTCCATCTTTGGCTGCAAAGGACATAATCAATGTGATTTCGATATTGACCATCTGGTGATGTCCATGTGTAGAGTCGCCTCTTGTGCTGTTGGAAAAGAGTGTTTGCTATGATCAGCGTGTTCTCTTGGCAAAACTCTATTAGCTTTTGTCCTGCTTCATTTTGTACACCAAGGCCATGCCTGCCTGTTATCCCGGTGATTTCTTGACTTCCTACTTTAGCATTCCAATCCCCTGTGATGAAGAGGACATCTTTTTTGGGTGTTAGTTCTAGAAGGTGTTGTAGGTCTTCATCGAACCGATCAACCTCAGCTTCTTCGGCATCAGTAGTTGGGGCATAGACTTGAATTACTGTGATGTTGAATGGTTTGCCTTGGATTCGTACTGAGATCATTCTATCATTTTTAAGATTGTACCCCAGTACTGCTTTTCCCACCCTTTTGTTGACTATGAGTGCTACTCCATTTCTTCTAAGGGATTCTTGCCCACAATAGTAGATATAATGGTCACCTGAATTAAATTCACCCATGCCTGTCCATTTTAGTTCACTGATTCCCAAGATGTCGATGTTCAATCTTGCCATCTCATGTTTGACCACCTCGAGCTTACCTTGATTCATTGATCTGACATTCCAGGTTCCTAAACAATATTGTTCTTTACAGCATCGGATTTTCTTTTCACCACCAGACACATCCACAGCTGAGTGTCCTTTCGGCTTTGGCCCAGCCGCTTCACTCTTTCTGGCGCTACTTGGAAATACCCTCTGCTCTTCCCCAGTAGCATATTGGACACCTTCCGACCTGAGGGGCTCATCTTCCGGCGTCATATCTTTTAGCCTTGTGATACGTTCCATGGGGTTTTCTTGGCAAGAATACTGGAGTGGGTTGCCATTTCCTTCTCCAGTGGACCACATTTCGTCAGAACTCTCTGCCATGACCTGTCTGTCTTGGGTGGCCCTGCACGGCATAGCTTATGGCTGCACTGAGTTACGCAAGCCCCTTCGCCACAACAAGGCAGTGATCCATGAAGGGGCTGCCTCCTGAGGAATCTGTATAACGACCAAGTAGCAATGGTAAGAATCGACCACGGAACAACGGACTGGTTTAAGATTGGGAAAGGAGTACGGCAGGGTTGTATACTGTCACCCTGCCTATTCAACCTTTACGCAGAACACATCATGCGACGTGCTGGGCTTGATGAAGCCGAGGCTGGAGTTAAAATTGCTGGAAGAAACATTAACAATCTCCGATATGCAGATGATACCACTTTGATGGCTGAAAGCGAGGAGGAGCTGAGGAACCTCATGATGAAGGTGAAAGAAGAAAGTGCAAAAGCTGGGTTGCAGTTATATCTCAAAAAAACCAAGCTTATGGCAACCAGCTTGATTGATAACTGGCAAATAGAGGGAGAAAACGTGGAGGCAGTGACAGACTTTGTCTTTCTAGGTGCAAAGATTACTGCAGATGCTGACTGCAGCCAGGAAATCAGAAGACGTTTACTTCTTGGGAGGACGGCAATGACAACTCTTGATAAAATAGTGAAGAGCAGAGACATCACACTGACAACAAAGGTCCGCATAGTTCAAGCAGTGGTATTCCCGTAGTAACCTATGGCTGTGAGAACTGGACCATAAGGAAGGCTGAGCGAAGGAAGATAGGTGCTTTTGAACTGTGGTGCTGGAGGAAAATTCTGAGAGTGCCTTGGACTGCAAGAAGATCAAACCAGTCCTTACTCCAGGAAATCAAGCCAGACTGCTCACTTGAGGGAATGATCTTAAAGGCAAAACTGAAGTACTTTGGCCACATCATGAGAAGACAGGATACCCTGGAGAAGATGCTGATGCTAGGGAAAGTGGAAGGCCAAAGGAAGAGGGGCCGACCAAGGGCAAGATGGATGGATGATATTCTGGAGGTGACGGACTTGACCTTGGGGGAGCTGGGGGTGGCGATGGCCGACAGGAAGCTCTGGCGTGGGCTGGTGCATGAAGTCACGAAGAGTCGGAAGCGACTGACTGAATAAACAACAACAAGCATTCATACTTGTAAACAGGCTCAGAAAAATCACAGGTGCCTAGAAATATAATGCTGGCACCTAGATGGAACTCCATAGCTTGTTTATAACTGAGGTGCCAACCTGCTGAAGTTCTGTAACCTTTGCTTAAACTGGCCTATTTACCAGCAATTGGCATGACTATCATGTTAGTGAACACAATGAAATGAAGTCAGTGAAAACAAGATGATTTATCTATCTGCTAAACTTTATTGAGACAGAAATACTAAATATAGCAATACAATACATAACTAGAAATGAAATATTGTTTCCAGGAAGTGCTTCAAAGTAGTCAGCCATTATCCTTGTAACATATCCTTATTTGTTACTTATTTGTAACTAAATGTGTATGGCTGGCTGGTACTTTTATAACAAATATATTTTCTTGGAAGGAATTCCTTTGATCTAAATAGGACTCACTTGCAAATAAGTGTGCATAGGCTTGCGGTGAAGGACACACTCACTTTACACCAAGTAAGGCATTAATTTTCAAGTTCAAAAATCAAAACACATTTAAGGGTGGCAGGATTTTCCAGAGATGCTTGGGGTAATACAACTGCTAGTGACAAAGGGGAAATCCTTCCCTCCTACCTTAGACAGTCCATTTAGACAGTTGGTTTGAACATGAATTTCTGTGTAACTTGCAGCATTTTGAACATTAGCTCAACATTAGTCCGACATTAGCTCTGTGTTCCCTACCGATTAAAACTGCTGCACTATAATCAGCAGACATCTTCACACAAAAACAGGTCAGAAAGACTAACTGTATTCTTTTTCATGTAGCAAGAAGGATGTATTTGTGTATTGGTAAATATGCCATATAAAATTACCATCTAGCTGAACTGCTTTCCTTTGATTAGATAAAACGAAAATTATACAGCACTACAGGGTATTGGCATTTTAGTAAACTGGGTACAACAAGCCAAAATTACAAATATCCAAGTACTATTTCTTTTATAAAAACAGTTGGTAAATTGTTCTATACTTAGAGCCAAAACAGGATTTGTCCATTGCGCTAAAATACACAAGTAACATTTTTCACACTTCTGTAATCTTTCCAAAACATTTGGAAAGTGAATTCTCATACACATATGTCAAAGGAATACATGCAATACTGTAGCACAAGGGAATGCTTAACAAAAACAGAACAAATCAATTTCAGATGGCTGAACCTGGATGGCAGTAACAAATTCACCCTTGAAATCTAGGGCACTTTACTGAAAACATTCTTTGTAGAATGTGCATCCCTCATATGTTAATATAATTTTGCATTGAAAGATGTGTACCTTCTATATCATAAAGTCAAGCTCAGTTGAGAGAGAAACAAGTCAAGTCAATATGAAATAATTTTTAAGACCACATTTACAGCAACTGTAGCAGAATACTACTGTACCAGTATACAGCAACTGTAAACCTAATAAAATGTATAGGGCTTTCTTAACGAGTCTTCAAATAGATGACAAACATCGCTTTGAGAATGTTATGGATAAAACATCAGAAATCTCATAACCAGAGAATACAGTCCAGATCCATTAAAACAAATGAGAGTGACACTCATTTTAGTGTAATGTGATCAAGTTTTAATAACTAACAAAGCCCAGATACAAAGCACAGGAGTTTTAAATTTTAATATTTCTAGTAACTTTTATTCTATTTAGAATATATTACATTTTTAAAAACATAGTTTTGAAATGAAATACAATAATAATTATTATTATTGAAAAGTGTCAGTTAAGGTCAGAAATATCTACTTTTATGCATAACTACTTTGTCAATCATAAAAGACAGATTATGTACATATTATATCCCGGTTTAAAAACTGTGTAAAGGTTTGCAACAAATCAGTTAAGCTTTTTTAAATGTTACAGAAATAAAATTAGGTATCCAGAATATACTGGATCATTCAACAAAGACTGAGACCTTCAGTTCCTGAGTTTTAGACTGTAAGACCTCAGAGGAAGCCCCAGTGAATACAATGGGTTTTATTCCAGGTAGACATGCATAGGATTGTGCTGTTAAGGGGATATTTACACTGCAAGCTGAAGCACAATTACAAGTCCTATTTAAATCAATAGAGCGTACTTCCAAGTAAACATTATTATTAATAGCAATAATTAATAAATGTGGATTCTGAATGCACAGTATTTAGTTTACTAAGCAACAGGTGCTACATGTTTAGCACACACTTTACTTCCTTACATTGTCACTTTCGCTAATCAAGGATAGTTTCTTTTGTATTGGACATTGAGCGGCTGGAAGATCTTGTTCGTACCAAGTATCTGTACTAAAATAAGAGTAAGGGTGTAAGCCTATGCATGTTTAGACAGAAAAAAGTCCTACAACTCTCAGTATAGGTGGCTGGGGAATGCTGGGAGTTGTACAACGTTTTTCTGTCTAAACATGCCTAGTATGGCACCCTAAAACATATAAAGTAGTAAAATAAGAGGCCTTTCACATCTTTATTTAACTCAAATAGTGCAAGTGGGGCAAAAATACATTTTTATCATTTTTTTAATCAAGCAAAAATATCAACCAAATGTTTATTAGCATACATGTGTTTGATATAACTCAGCCTTCTCCCACTTGGAGCCGTCCAGACGTTTTGGACTACAACTCCCAGTATTCCTGGCCACTGGCTAGGTTGCCTGGAGCTGAAGGGAGGTGAAGTCCAAAACCTCTGGAACGTCCCAGGCTGGGGGAGGCTCCTATAACTGGACGGCCCCCATTCCTAAGGGAAGGCAGAACCTGCCCCTTCGCAGGGGAGGGGATTCCTTCCCTCTTCCCAGGCAAGGGAAACCGCCGCGAGTGTGAGCGGGTGGCTGGAGCGGTGAGCGAGGCCCCGCCGCAACCTCAAGCGGGACGGGGAGAGGCCACCCAAGGGGATGCTGGGAGATCAGGCCTCGGAGTTACAGCGCAAGAACCCTCAGCGTTCTTACTCTGAAGCAGGATTGGGCCCTTCAGGCTGTATCCAGTGTTAGTTCTACTTAGAGAAGACCCACCGAAATGACCGGGACCGAAGCTAGCCATAGCTAACTTAAATCCCATTCATTTCAACGGGCCTACTCTAAGTAGGGCTGCCACTGGATACAACCCTTCGCGTGGAGGGAGCCCGCGTGTGCGCGCGCATTCACTCGGGGCCTGCTGTTGAGCCGCTCAGAAAGGCCCCCGCAACCCGGTGCCCCCCGGGTGTGCTGGACGGCCCCCCCCCGCCACCCCATGGCTGGCCGGGGGTGATGGGAGCTGTAGCCGGGCTGGAGGACGCCGCTCTGAAGCTTCACCCATCCCGAACAAGAGTGCACAGCCACCGCCGCTCCCCAGCCCGCCCCGCCCCGCCGCGCCGCGCCGCGCCCCTCCCCGTCTTCGCCTTCCCCTCTTTCCCCCCGGCCGGCCGCTACCTTCGGCTGGGAACTCCTCGAACTCGTCGTCCTCCTCCAGAAGCCCCAGGTCGACGGGCTGTTTCTTCTCCGACATCATCGGCCTCGGCCTGCTCCCGCCGCTCTAGGGCCCACTCTACTGCTCCCCGCTGAGAATGACGGGATCGTGACGGCATCGGCCGGCGGGCGCGCAGCGACCAATAGATAAATAAAAGCGCATGCGCTCTGCGCGCGAATCGTTGCTGCCGCTCGCGAGCACGGCGGTTGCGTTATCTGCTCCCCCGCATCTCTTCATGATCGCTCTGGTCTCGCTCACAGCAGCTTCCCTTCTGGCGGCATCTCTTTGTGTGTGAGTGTGTGTGTGAGTGTGTGTGTGAGAGAGAGAGAGAGAGAGAGAGAGAGAGAGATGGTGCGCGTGAGGGGATTTCAGTCCTCTCCTCTTTTTTCGGGGACAGAAACATTGGGAGAAAGAAGCCAGGTGGAGGACAATAAAAGCATCCTCTTGTCAGTCAACACCCCAACAGCAAAGCAAATATAGTTGTTCTGGTCCATGAGGAAAAAATCCACACCTGGCAATACCTCGATGAGGACCAACCAGAACTGCACAAAAATGTGCAAGCTTTCCAGTTCTGTGGAACGCTTCATCAGGCCTGGTGGTACGAAAAGCAGAGGTTGCGGAAAGAAACAGAAACGTCCAACAATTTGGCCGGATGTGCTGGCCATGAGGTCTGCAGTCTAGATAGACCCAGTCTCGGAATGGAGTATGCCCACTTGAGAGTAAACCCTATTGAACGCAATAAAGCTTACTCTTGAGTAGACATATGTAGGATTGTGCCATGGATGAATTAGTCAGTGGTAGCCGGTGCAGGTATCAGATTGCACCTAGCAATGCATTTTGCGGGAGAGGAACAGCAATTGTTGATCTATATGAAAACGCAAAAGTACCCCTGTAACTGATTCAGGGCAAATAAACAGAGGTCGGAATTAAGATTGCTGGGAGAATTATCAACAACCTCCGATATGCAGACGATACCACCCTAATGGCAGAAAGCGAAGAGGATCTAAAGAGCCTCTTGTTGAGGGTGAAAGCGGAGAGTGCAAAAGCTGGTTTGAAACTCAACATTAAAAAAACGAAGATCATGGCATCTGGCCCCATCACTTCCTGGCATATAGAAGGGGAAGAAATGGAAGCAGTGACAGATTTTACTTTCTTGGGCTCCAAGATCACCGCAGACGGTGACTGTAGCCATGAAATTAAAAGACGCTTGCTCCTTGGGAGGAAAGCTATGGCCAACCTCGACAGCATAGTAAGAAGCAGAGACATCACCTTGCCGACAAAGGTCCGTCTAATCAAAGCTATGGTTTTCCCAGTAGTAATGTATGGCTGTGAGAGCTGGACTATAAGGAAGGCTGAGCGCCGAAGAATTGATGCTTTCGAACTGTGGTGCTGGAGAAGACTCTTACGAGTCCCCTGGACTGCAAGGAGGTCAAATCAGTCCATCCTAAAGGAAATCAACCCTGAGTGCTCATTGGAAGGACAGATAATGAAGCTGAAGCTCCAATATTTTGGCCACCTAATGCGAAGAGAAAACTCCCTGGAAAAGACCCTGATGCTGGGAAAGACTGAAGGCAAAAGGAGAAGGGGACGGCAGAGGATGAGATGGCTAGATAGCATCACGGATGCAATGAATATGAACTTGAGCACGCTCCGGGAGAGAGCGCAGGACAGGAAGGCCTGGCGTGCTATGGTCCATGGGGTCACGAAGAGTCAGACACGACTGAACGACTGAACAACAACAACTTCTTAAAACAGTGAATAGTTAAACTATGGAATTTACTTCCCCAAGGTGTAGTGATGGCCACCAATTTGGATGGCTTTAAAAGGGGATTGGACAAATTCATGGAGGAGAAGGCTATCAATGGCTACTAGTCCTGCTGGCTATATGCTACCTCCAGTACTGATTAATTCTGACATTTGTTTTTATATTTAAAAATATCGGATTGCATTCAGACTAAGGCTGCAAACCTATTCCCACTTTCCTGGGAGTAAGTCTCATTGAACTCAATGGAACTTTGAGTAGTGATGGGAACCAGTTTGGATGGCTTTAAAAGGGGATTGGACAAATTCCTGGAGGAAAAGGCTATCAATGACTACTAACTAGTCTTGATGGCTGTGTGCTACCTCCAGTCCCAGAGGCAGTGAACCTATGTACACCAATTGCTGGGAAACATGGGCGGGAGGGTGCTGTTGCACTCATGTCCTGCCTGTGGGTTTCCCATGGGCAGCTGGTTGGCCACTGTGTGAACAGAATGCTGGACTAGATGGACCCTTGGTCTGAACCAGCGTGGCTCTTGTGTACTTATCTGCCTCTTTGTTGTTGTTGTTTATTCGGTCAGTCGCTTCCGACTCTTCGTGACTTCATGCACCAGCCCACGCCAGAGCTTCCTGTCAGCCGTCGCCACCCCCAGCTCCCCAAAAGTCGAGTCCATCACCTCCCGAATATCATCCATCCACATTGCCCTTGGTCGGCCCCTCTTCCTTTTGCCTTCCACTTTCCCTAGCATCAGCATCTTCTCCAGGGTATCCTGTCTTCTCATGATGTGGCCAAAGTATTTCAGTTTTGCCTTTAATATCATTCTCTCAAGTGAGCAGTCTGGCTTGATTTCCTGGAGGATGGACTGGTCTGATCTTCTTGCAGTCCAAGGCACTCTCAGAATTTTCCTCCAGCACCACAGTTCAAAAGCATCTATCTTCCTTCACTCAGCCTTCCTTATGGTCCAGCTCTCGCAGCCATAGGTTACTATGGGGAATACCATTGCTTGAACTATGTGGACCTTTGTTGTCAGTGTGATGTCTCTGCTCTTCACTATTTTATCAAGATTTGTCACTGCTGTCCTCCCAAGAAGTAAACGTCTCTGATTTCCTGGCTGCAGTCAGCGTCTGCAGTAATCTTTGTGCCTAGAAAGACAAAGTCTGTCACTGCCTCCATGATTTCTCCCTCTATTTGCCAGTTATCAATCAGCTGATTGCCATAATCTTGGTTTTTTTGAGGTTTAACTGCAACCCAGCTTTTGCACTTTCTTCTTTCACCTTCATCATGAGGTTCCTCAGCTCCTCCTCACTTTCAGCCATCAAAGTGGTATCATCTGCATATCAGAGATTGTTAATGTTTCTTCCAGCAATTTTAACTCCAGCCTTGGTTTCATCAAGCCCAGCACGTCACATGTGTTCTGCGTAAAGGTTGAATAGGTAGGGTGAGAGTATACAACCCTGCTGTACTCCTTTCCCAATCTTAAACCAGTCCGTTGTTCTGTGGTCTGTTCTTACTGTTGCTACTTGGTCGTTATACAGATTCCTCAGGAGGCAGACAAGATGACTTGGTATCCCCATACCACCAAGAACTTGCCACAGTTTATTATGATCCACACAGTCAAAGGCTTTAGAATAGTCAGTAAAACAGAAATAGATGTTTTTCTGAAACTCCCTGGCTTTCTCCATTATCCAGTGGATATTGGCAATTTGGTCCCTAGTTCCTCTGCGTTTTCGAAACCCAGCTTGTACATCTGGCAATTCTCATTCCATGAATTGCTGGAGTCTACCTTGCAAGATCTTGAGCATTACCTTACTGGCATGTGAAATAAGTGCCACTGTTCGATAGTTTGAAGATTCTTTGGTGCTTCCCTTTTTTGGTATGGGGATATAAGTTGATTTTTTCCAATCTGTTGGCCATTCTTGTGTTTTCCAAATGTGCTGGCATATGGCATGCATCACCTTGACAGCATCACCTTGCAAGATTTTAAACAGTTCAGCTGGGATACTGTCGTCTCCTGCTGCCTTGTTATTAGCAATGCTTCTTAAGGCCCATTCAACCTCAGGCTTCAGGATGTCTGGCTCTAGCTCACTGACCACACCGTCAAATCTATCCCCGATACTATTTTCCTTCCTATACAGACCTTCCGTATATTCTTGCCATCTTTTCTTGATCTCTTCTGCTTCTGTTGGGTCCTTGCCATCTTTGTTTTTGATCATACCTATTTTTCCCTGGAATTTACCTCTGATGTTTCTAATTTTCTGGAAGAGGTCTCTTGTCCTTCCTATTCTATTATCTTCTTCCACTTCCGTGCGTTTCTTGTTTAAAAATAATTCCTTATCTCTTCTGGCTAACCTCTGGAATTTTGCATTTAATTGGGCATATCTCCCCCTATCACTGTTGCCTTTTGCTTTCCTTCTTTCTTGGGCTGCTTCCAGTGTCTCAGCAGACAGCCATCTTGCCTTCTTGGTTTTCTTTTTCTTTGGGACGTTTTTTGTTGCCGCCTCCTGAACAATGTTGCGAACTTCTGTGCATAGTTCTTCTGGGACCCTACCTACTAAATCTAGTCCCTTAAATCTGTTCTTCACCTCCACTGCATATTCATGAGGAATATTAGTGAGCTCATATCTAACTGATCTGTGGGTCTTCCCTAATCTCTTCTTCCCTATCTGCTTCTTACCTTTGGCAAACTATACAAGTTCCTGAGTTGGCACAGAATGTTGTCTTTATTTGTGACATTTTTATGCCACCTTTCTGCTAACAAGTGAGGTAGTTTATGTTGAGAGATCCTGACTGGCTCAGCCTCAAGTTCACCTAGCGAGCTTCATGGCTGAGTGGGGATTTGAACCCAGGTCTCTCCAATACCATCCCAGCATGCTACACCACATTTATTACAATTGTTCATATTTTAAGTCAGCCAGTTTAACAAGGTGGCTTTCAAAAATAGGAATAATAATAATAATAATAATAATAAAATGCAATACAACATAATGAGTCATAAAAAGTCTTCAACCTTTTCAGACTGAGACTCCCAGGTTTAGTTGCAAACAATAATGTAAGACCTTTTCGAGGTTTTCTAAAAATCATCTAAGTCCATTTTTTCTCTTTCTATCTTTTGAGGAGACTGGGGCTCCTGTATTTTGAACAGCTGTATAGAAGAGGGAATTTTGGCTGGTGAAGCTTGTCATGCAGGGGTTAAAAAGCTATACAGACCCAAATACCTTCTGCACTACTATTAAAGATAAGGGAACTCAAGGTGCGGGTTTTCACCCATAAAGCCCTACACAGCCCAGACCACAATACGTGACGGAGTGCCTCTCCAGAATGAACCTACCCTTCACTATGATCAGCATCAGAGGTTCTGCTCCAAGGGAGGTTTGGAGAATGGCAACAAGGAAGAAGGCCTTCTTGGTGGTGGTCACCCGATTACGGAATGCTCTTCCCAGTGAACTCCGCCTGGTGCCAACATTGTCGTTTATTCGGCACCAGGTTTAGTCTTTCCTCTACTACCAGGCATTTGATGACATATGATGGGACATATTTTTTTAGGTTTTTTTCATGGGTCCTGATAGTTTCATTGTTAATTGTTTTAAACTGTTTCAAACTGTTCTAATTTTTTGTATGTTAAAGGTTTCATATTATATTTTATCATGTTGTAAGCTGCCCTGAAAAGTTGGCTATTGGTCAGTACAGGAATATAATAAATGAATGAACTCTGTCCTCCTTTGCATCTGGTCAACCCTTTTCTGGTTTTCTCCTTTTGCTTATCCCTTTAAAAAGAAACCTAAGCAAACAAGCAAACCTTACGTGATCCTTATGTGCCCCTCATGTTATCCTATATGTCGGGGTGCAACAAACTTGTGGATCTTGACATACCAGTTAAAGAACAACATTCTAAAATTTAACTGTTATACAAGTGACCCCCTCTCAGGGAAGATCTGGTCCCGAGACGATTTGTGCAGTGCAATCCTAAGTGTATTTACTCAGAAAATGTGTTTGGCTTACAGCTTTTCCTTGTATTTTGGTCTGTTTCTACATTCCGTCATTCAGTTTTGAGGCACAGTGTGGAAAACCATACACCACAATGTCTACGGTGTAATCTGTCTGAGGCAATTTCCAGAAGGGTAGTTGTGTTGGTTTGTTGCAGCAAAAACAAAACAAGCATTGTGGCACCTTAAAGATTAACACATTTAGCTTTTGTGGACTGCGGCCTTCTTCATCAGATGCATGAAGTGTTATCCTGAGTTCCAAGTATATGTGTGTGTGTGTGTGTGTGTGTGTGTGTATATATATATATATATATATATTCCAAGAATATGTGTGTGTGTACACACACACACACACACACACACTCATGGCTGGAGCTTGGGGGGAAACGGTGAGGTGTATTTGAGGCAAAGGTTGAAGTCTGTTTCCCACCTCCCAGCTGAGCAGAGCAGAGGAAGCTGCTCCAGCTGGTTTAGGGACTATAGAAGCAAGCAAGCTCCCAGAAAGCGAGAGAGCAATCAGAGCGAGTGAACAGAGGGAGCAAATAGGAGTTGGCCAGGCGAGCTGCAGTGGCAGAAGAGACAAAGGAGACAAAGCCAAAGAGGTAAGTGAGCTGGAGGAAGCCCAGAGTGCTGTCCATTTCCTGCTGAATGGCTGTGAGCTCACCAGGTGCCCCTGAGAGCTTCAGTTAATTGGGTGTGTGTGACCTGAGTACTCCCAGCAGCTGAGTAGGCAGGAAGCTTCAGTCTGTTTCCCGCCTCCCAGCTGAGCAGAGCAGAGGAAGCTGCTCCAGCTGGTCTAGGGACTACAGAAGTAAGCAAGCTCCCAAAGAGCAAGCAAACAGGGAGCAAACAGGAGTTGGCCAGGGGAGCTGCAGTGGCAGAAGAGACAGAAGAAACAAAGGAGACAAAGGCAAAGAGTGAGTAGAGGACCAGGCACAGGCTACTCTAGAACAACCAGGAAGCTAGACACAAAAAGGGAAAAGAGATTATGGAAGGACAAGACTCTCCAGTGGTGGTGACCTGCAAGGTGTGTGCCAAGTTTGTTTTCTTGCCTGAGAACAACATGGCCTACAAGTGCAACAAGTGCAAGTTGATCACGCTGCTGGAAGAAAAAGTAAGAGGACTGGAGCGGCGAGTGTCAACCCTCCGGGGAATAAGAGAACATGAAGTGTTCTTGGACAGAATGGTGGAACTACAGCAGCAAAGTGAAGAACAGAAGCTAGAAGAGCAACAGCAAGCTGAGGCAGAAGAGGAAACTGCTTAGGTGAGGAAAAATGAAGTACAGGATACTCCATGGAAAAGGGTGACACTTAGGAGCAGAAGAACTAGAAGACACTCGGCACCAGTGGAGGCAGTGGAACTAGGAAACCATTTCCAGGTACTTGAGGATGAGAATGGAGGACAGCCTGCAGAGGAAGAATTACAGGGGAACCTGCATGAGAGCGAGCAAGAGGCTGAAGGTCAGCCAAGCAGAGGCGATGAAACCCAGGCCTACAACAACAAGAAGAGAAGAGTACTAGTAGTGGAAGACTCCTTGCTGCATGGGATTGAAACCCAAGTATGTTGTGAAGACCTGTGGACTCGCCAGGTATGCTGTCTCCCGGGAGGACGGATTAGAGATGTGACTGAAGGGTTGCCTGCACTCATAAAGCCCACTGACAGGTATCCCTTTCTTCTCATCCATGTGGGAACAAATGATACTGTGAAGCGGAGCTATGAAAAAATCACACCAGACTTTGAAGCTTTGGGAAGGAAACTCAAGAACTTTGGGGCCCAGATAGTTTTCTCATCCATCCTTCCAGTAGTTAGAAGAGGGAGAGAAAGGGAATGAAAAATACTGCGGGTGAATGACTGGCTATGAAGATGGTGCCGACGAGAGAGATTTGGATTCTGGGACCACGGGTTATACTTCCTGGATGATGGACTGTTGGCAAGGGACAGGTTGCACCTCACAAAAGCTGGGAAGAATGTGTTTGGCCACAGCATGTAGAACTTCATCAGGAGGGCTTTAAACTGAATCCTACAGGGAAGTTGGGGGTAACAATGGACGAAGGCTCATGCACCGCAACGGAGAGAATAGCTTTAATAGCACCCAATAATAGTCTTCACAAATATGAAGGAAGAAAGCCAGATCATGAAGTACACGGCCTTCGATGTCTATATACTAATGCCCAGAGTATGGGAAACAAAGAGAACGAACTTGAACTATTAAGACAGGAGGGAAATTATGACTTGATGGGTATAACTGAGACTTGGTGGGGTGACTCTCATGACTGGAATACAGCAATTGAAGGATATAACTTGTTCAAAAAGAACAGGAGGTGGGGTTGCACTGTATGTGAAAAATACATATCTCTGCACAGAAATACAGGAGGAGGAGCTTGGTAGACCCATCGAGAGCATCTGGATCAAAATAAATGGAGCAACGAATAAAAGGAACATGGTGGTCGGAGTCTACTACCGGCCACCCACTCAAGGAGAAGACGAGGATGAAACTTTTGAAAAGCAAATAGCCAATGTTTCAAGGAAGCATGATGTAATAGTAATGGGGGACTTCAATTTTCCCGATATTTGTTGGGAGACAAATTCGGCAAAATGATAGTGCGGTCACTGAACTTGAGCCGGACATCCTCGAGAGTGAAGTCAAGTGGGCCTTAGGAAGCATTACTAACAACAAAGCTAGCAGAGATGACAGTATTCCAGCTGAGCTATTTAAAATCCTAAAATATGATGCTGTTAAAGTGCTGCACTCAATATGCCAACAAATTTGGAACACTCAACAGTGGCCACAAGACTGGAAAAGGTCAGTTTACATTCCAATTCCAAAGAAGGGCAATGCCAAAGAGTGTTCAAACTACCATACAATTGCGCTCATTTCACATGCCAGCAAGGTTATGCTCAAAATCCTACAAGCTAGGCTTCAGCAGTATGTGAACCGAGAACTACTGGAAGTACAAGCTGGGTTCTGAAGAGGCAGAGGAACTAGAGATCAAATCACCAACATTCGCTGGATCATGGAGAAAGCAAGAGAATTCCAGAAAAATGTTTATTTCTGCTTCATTGACTACGCTAAAGCCTTTGACTGTGTGGATCACATCAAACTGTGGCAAATTCTTAAAGAGATGGGAGTACCAGACCACCTTACCTGTCTCCTGAGAAACCTGTACGAGGGTCAAGAAGCAACAGTAAGAACCGGACATGGAACAACCGATTGGTTCAAAATTGGGAAAGGAGTACGATAAGGCTGCATATTGTCGCCCTGCTTATTTAACTTATATGCAGAGTACATCATGAGAAACGCCGGGTTGGATGAATCACAGGTCAGAATTAAGATTGCTGGGAGAATTATCAACAACCTCAGATACGCAGACGATACCACCCTAATGGCAGAAAGTGAAGAGGATCTAAAGAGCCTCTTGTTGAGGGTGAAAGTGGAGAGTGCAAAAGCTGGTTTGAAACTCAACATTAAAAAAACTCAGATCATGGCATCTGGCCCCATCACTTCCTGGCATATAGAAGGGGAAGAAATGGAAGCAGTGACAGATTTTATTTTCTTGGGCTCCAAGATCACCGCAAACGGTGACTGTAGCCATGAAATTAAAAGACGCTTGCTCCTTGGGAGGAAAGCTATGGCAAACCTAGACAGCATAGTAAGAAGCAGGGACATCACCTTGCTGACAAAGGTCTGCATAATCAAAGCTATGGTTTTCCCAGTAGAAACGTATGGCTGTGAGAGCTGGACTATAAGGAAGGCTGAGCGCTGAAGAATTGATGCTTCTGAACTGTGGTGCTGGAGAAGACTCTTACGAGTCCCCTGGACTGCAAGGAGGTCAAATCAGTCAATCCTAAAGGAAATCAACCCTGACTGCTCATTGGAAGGACAGATATTGAAGCTGAAGCTCAAATATTTTGGCCACCAAATGCGAAGAGAAAAGTTACTGGAAAAGACCCTGATGCTGGGAAGGATTGAAGGCAAAAAGAGTAGAGGACGGCAGAGGATGAGATGGCTAGATAGCATCACCGATGCAATGAATATGAACTTGAGCACACTCCGGGAGAGAGCGCAGGACAGGAAGGCCTGGCGTGCTATGGTCCATGGGGTCACGAAGACTCGGACACAACTTCGACTGAACAAAATTCAGCAAAACGTGGCCCCTCCAGGAAATTCCTGACTTGTGTGGCATATAACTTCCTCCTACAGAAAGCAGAGGAAGGAACTAGAGGATCAGCTATCCTTGACTTGATCCTAACCAACAGAGATGACTTAGTGAGTAAAGTAGCAGTTACGGGAACTCTGGGGGAAAGCGACCATGTTATAGTTGAGTTCTTGGTTCTAAGGGAAGCAAAAGCCGAGTGTAGCCAAACGCGTACCCTGGATTTTAGGAAAGCTGATTTTAATAAACTCAGAACAATGATAAGTATGGTCACATGGCAAGCGACTCTAACGAGAAAAGGAGTCCAAGATGGGTGGGAGTTTTTAAAAAGGAAATTCTCAAGGCACAATTACAAACCATTCCAACAAGAAGAAAAGGTGGAAGACAACAGAAGACGCCAATGTGGCTTCACAAAAAGCTTAGAGATGACATGAAAACAAAAAAGGACACATATAGGAAGTGGAAAGAAGGCCAAGCAACAAAGGAAGAGTACAGGCAGGTAGCACAGAATTGCAGGGATGGCGTCAGGAAGGCTAAAGCTGAGAACGAGCTGAGGTTAGCGAGGGATGCTAAAAGCAACAAAAAGGCTTTCTTCAGCTGCGTGCATAGTAAAAGACAGAGGAAAGAAATGGTGGTTCAGCTATTAAATAAGGATAGCAAAATGATAACAGATGACAAAGAGAAGGCAGAGGTGCTCAATTCCTACTTTGGCTCAGTCTTCTCCCAAAAGAGGGTCTATGAACCCCCTGGCAAAGGTGAAGTACCAGCTGAAGGGGCAGGATTGCAGCTTGAGATCAATAGGCATATGGTCAAGGAACACCTGCTTACTTTGAATGAGTTCAGATCTCCAGGGCCGGATGAACCGCATCCTAGAGTAATAAAGGAACTGGCAGAAGAACTCTCAGAACCACTGTCGATTCTCTTTGAGAAATCATGGAGGACGGGTGAAATGCCAGATGACTGGAGGAGGGCTAATGTTTTTCCTATCTTCAAAAAGGGTAAAAAGGAGGAACCTGGGAACTACAGACCAGTCAGTCTAACATCAGTCCCAGTCCCTGGGAAAATTCTGGAGCAGAAGATAAAGCAATCCCATCTGTAAGCACCCTGAAAACAATGCAGTGATGACTCGAAGCCAGCATGGATTTGTCAAGAACAAATCCTGCCAGACGAATCTGATCTCATTTTTTGATTAGGTCACCTCCCTTGTGGACTGTGGGAATGCTGTAGACATAACATACCTCGACTTCAGCAAAGCATTCGACAAAGTGCCCCATGATATCCTGATGAGCAAACTAGCTCAAAGTGGGCTAGATGAAACAACGATCAAGTGGATCCACAGTTGGCTACAGAATCGGACTCAAAGAATGCTTATCAATGGGATCTTCTCCAACTGGGGAAAGGTAACGAGCAGGGTACTGCAGGGCTCAGTCCTGGGCCCAGTGCTCTTCAACATTTTTATTAATGACTTGGAGGAGGAGGTGCAGGGAATGCTGATCAAATTTGCAGATGACACAAATTTGGGTGGGATAGCTAATACTTTAGAACACAGAAACAAAATTCAAAGTGATCTTGATAGACTGGAGCGCTGGGGAGAAAACAACAGAATGACATTTAATAGGGATAAATGCCAAGTTCTGCACCTAGGAAAAAGAAACCAAATGCACAGTTACAAGATGGGGGATACGTGGCTCAACAGCACTACAAGCGAGAAGGATCTTGGAATTGTTGTTGATCACAAGCTGAATATGAGCCAACAATGTGATGTGGCTGCAAAAAAGGTCAATGCTATTTGGGGCTGCATTAATTGAAGCATAGCTTCCAAATACTGGGAAGTACTAGTTCCCCTCTACTCAGCACTTGTTAGGCCTCATCTGGAGTACTGTGTCTAATTCTGGGCACCGCATTTTAAGAAGGATGTAGACAAGCTGGAGAGGGTTCAGAGGAGGGCAACAAAGATGATCAAGGGACTGGAAACAAAGCCCTATGAAGAGAGACTGAAAGAACTGGGCACGTTTAGCCTTGAGAAGAGAAGACTGAGCGGAGAGATGATAGCGCTCTTCAAGTACTTGAAAGGTTGTTGCAGAGATGAAGGCCAGGATCTCTTCTCGATCATCCCAGAGTGCAGGACACGGAATAATGGGCTCAAGTTACAGGAAGCCAGATTCCAGCTGAACATCAGGAAACACTTCCTGACTGTAAGAGCAATACAACAATGGAACCAATTACCTAGGCAGGTAGTGGGCTTTCCCACACTGGAGGCATTGAAGACGAGGCTGGACAGCCATCTGTCAGGGATGCTGTGACTTGGATTCCTGCATTGAGCAGGGGGTTGTACTCGATGGCCTTGTAGGCCCCTTCCAACCCCACTATTCTATGATTCTCCCAAAAGAGGGTCTATGAACCCCCTGGCAAAGGTATTGAATGGGGTACAGCTACCCTTGAAAGACCAGGTCCGCAGCTTGGGGGTCATCTTAGACTCCCAGCTGTCCATGGAGGCTCAGGTGTCAGCTGTGAGCCAGACAGCACTGTTCCAACTCCATCTGATACAGTGGCTGTGCCCCTACCTTCCCGACCATCTGCTCCCATCATATGATTCTATGATCCTTTATGGTGACTTTGTTTAATTTTCTATATACAAAATCTAGTGCCACCATTCTTTTTCTTAACTAGGAAGAGGGCCAAGATATGGTAGAATGTTCAAGTATTCCCTGCTAGATGTATTGCTTGCCGAGTCTCTTTCTCTGGGCCACTTGTTTAATAGGGTGGCTTTTACCCATATCCATTTTTTTCTGTACCTAGGCAGTGCACTGTATGTTAGTATCCAACTTAGGACAATAAAATCTATTTCTATATTAGAATGCTCTTCAGGGCTTCTCCTGGTACTCTTCCTTTCAAAATACTGCACTGCACTGGTACAGCCCAGAGAGAAACTCAGGAAATTGCTAATGTCCCCACTTCAAATTGGTTTCTGTACCAGATTTCATCAGTTGGACAGGTTCATGCTTTGCCACCACTAGCCCCTTTTCTATTGTCTGGGGCTTGTTGGAAACATTTAGTAGCTGTCCTGGCACCCTGGGTTGTCCCAAGTCAAAGCTTTAGCTTCAGCTCCCTCTCACTCCTTCATGCCTGGGCACATTTTAACTAACCCCCAAAGCTCTGCTTTGTGGGGAAGTGTTTAGAACATTCTGTCATAATTATGCCTTCCACTTTGGGAGGCAAAACAACATTCTCCTCACCCATCAGGCGCCTGTAGAAAGCCTGCTGGGTTTGGGCCAGATATTTGAGAGGCACCTTAAAAGATTTCACCTACAGAATTCCCTTTTTAGCACTGATAACGCAGTCGCAAGAATAAAATCCAGACCTATTATGAATTGATCCACAATATCCACCTCCCAGATCTTATGTTTCATCTTTATGCCAATTTTTATGCCTAACTTCCCCTGCTTTCTAACTGGTATTCTTACTCAGCAGTTATGGTCTCCATTTGAGACCAACACAGCTGTCCAACTTGGACCTTTGTTTTTTCGGAGAAGGGCAAATATGTTGCATCAAATTATACTGAAGTTTGATACTGTACCGATATTCCTGTATATTTTATACCATCTGCGTCACACTTAATACCCGAGGGGTCATCATTATGGCTCAGTTACCCAGATCTAAGCCCAGTCTGTGGGATTTCCCTTTCCACCCCTCAAGCTTTGCCCCTTTAGGTTTATACAGCCTGGTTTCCTGGATCCAAGACACCTCTCTTTGCACTCGTGAACTTCTTTCCTGTCTTCTTTTCAGAAGGTAAGTGTTGTCTTTTTTGTGGCCCATTTTGTCACAAAAAAGCACTTAAGTAGCACTCTACCTCTAAACCTTTTGCCATTGTCAATTGCCCTCAGCTCTTCAACTGAATCTAGTAATACCTCCATCCAGTCTAAGGGCTTCATCACACAGGCGAGAATTCTGCATCAATGCTGGTTCTTTCCTCAGGCAGTATCATTGCAGGACTGGGTCATTCTCTTTAGATGGCTGTCCCTGTCGCGTTATGTTTCATTTCTTTCCTTCTCACGGGGGTGGTGATGCTGCTCAGAGGCATTGCCACCTTTCTGCGAAGAAGCATTACACGTGCTCAGGGTGCAACAATAATTACTCCCTGGCTTCTGCCCCTTTCCCTCCCCTTGAAAGTTACTCGTGGATGGGGACTGACATGCAGACAGCCCCCACCCCCCACAATCTCCTCACCCCGCCTCCCCATTCAGTGTTTTTGACAATCTCTACCATTTATTCAGCCATTTACTCACTGTGAATGCACAGCAGGGGGGCATCCTGGCAGGTCAGAAGGCTGGCACGCCGCTCTGCTGACCTGCCTCTCTGCTGCCTTGTTCAAAATGCTGCAGGCCAAATATGGTGAGGACCCAAAATGGCACAGGTGTGGGAATGCGATATGCCCCACAGCCCATCGTCACCACCTTCGCCATCATGACCACACCCCCAACAATCCAAAACAGCCGCTAACACACAGCGGTTCATTCATGCTAGGGGAGAAATACACGGGGAGGTCATGGTGCTCCATTTGCACATATTTGGGAAAATACCACATTTTTTCTGTTTGAGGAAAACACAGGATAGGTCGGCAGAAATGGTGGGATAATGACTGGACAATGACAACGTCATGTATTGGACCCACACAATTCAGTGAGTGGTCAGTCATGAATGTGTATAAACTAGAGGTGTAGAGACACCCTAAGATATTAGTTGCCTGGTCAGACTATTCCACCTGCCCATTTACATTAGAAAAGACACATGCTTATCCACAACAGTTCTCATGGCGGGCTGTCTTCCACTAATACCAGGGACAGTACTATCCAGATTTTGTTTCAATTGGAGGAAAAAGCACTGGAGCGCTTTGGTATCTTTGTAATATTTACTTTGTTTACAAATATACAAGTAGAGCAAAAGTAGAGAGACACAGCATGCACCACTACCAGGCAGCAGATCCCAGCCCACATCATATCTCCAGAGGGAGGGGCCCCTGGACCCCCAAGTGCTTCAGCCTTCACCCCCCCTTTTTTTGGTTCTCTGTTCCCTCAGATTGTTTCTTCACAAGCACGTTTCTTGGACCCCATCTTTGCAGATGAATTACCCATTTAAGGAACCATCTATGGCTGTAATATTCTTTTTTCAAGTACCAGACTCTGCAGTTCTTTAAGGCAAAACCATACCAATAGACTCTATTCACAGTGATCAGACACCACATCTAAATACCTATATAAAATCCACCCAGATATTTGTGGGGGCTGGGTAGTTGTTTCATGTGATACCGGCTGACAATGTGTTTCTGAGCCCAGTTTAAAGTGCTGCTTTTAACCTTTAACACTTTAATTTATTGGGCTCAAGTTCCTTGAAGGAACACCTTCTCTCATACCAGCCTACCCACACTCAGAGTTATCAGTAGAGGCCCCTTCTCGCTTCGTTACCACCAAGGGGCAGTTAGGCTAGTGAGTTCAAGAGAAAGGGCCTTTTCAGTGGTGGCCCCACACCTCTGGAATGGGCTTCCAAAGGGGGGTTGTCAGACATTTTCTTTGCAAGTCTTCAGGAAGACTCTGAAGATCTAGCTGTTTTCACTGGCTCCCATATAAGTCTGGGCTGTTAGTTTTTATTGATAAGTTTTGTTTTTATTGATTTTAATTGGTAATCTCTGTCTTTATGGGTTGTTATTGTATCCACTTCATGTGGTTTTGACTTTGAGAGGGTTCCATCCTTAAAGGTGGCCTAAAATTGGGTTGAATCCAGAAGACACAAATGGGACTTAAATTCATCACGACTAACTTTAGTCCCATTGATCTAAGTGAATTTGCTCTATGTACAACCAAGTACATAGATGTACGACCCATTGGTTTTAACATGCTTCTAGTCATTGCTGTATGGGAAAAGCCCATACAGCAATATGTTCTTCTGTGTTCCACAATGCCAATGCACTATAGTGTAAAATCATGACTATTTTTATTTTGGCTTTTTTAGTCAAATATCTAGTGAGTGAGACTCAGCTAAATCCATACAAGAGATTAGAAACAGACGAGGCCATCAAATGTCAAATATATATATATATAAGTGACTGTATCACTCTCACTTTTCATAAATGTATTCTACAGTTACAAAACCAGAGGGTAGCTGATTGGATTTGGTGAGCTACTTACTTGTGGTGCCTTCAGGGAGCAAGATTTCTCACTTTAGAATGAAGTTGGATTCTGCAGGAGTTTGCTGAATTGGAGCATTGACTAGTACTAAAGAAGACAGCATATTTTGTGACAACTTTCTATATTTTTGAGGGAGCTTAAAACTCATCTTGGCTACAGAAGAACAACACTGCTCAAATAGCTTCATACAGAAACCTCAGCTTGTATTTTCCTGTGTGGGACAGTATGAGCTTGTTCAGATATTTTGTTTCTTATTTGGATCCTCTTTCATGCATTAAACTGAATAGGACTTAAGGGCTCAGAAGTGAACACGATCAGTGTCTTAAATAGGGTTTACAGCAGCTGGGTTTGTTGAGAACCAAAGAAGAGACGGTTTCAGATGGTAAAATAGAAGAGCTACATCTATGCAGCACTTAAAAGAGAACTGTGAAGTCACATTCATTCAGGTTGATTTTGTATTCCGCTAGTGATTCAGAGTAACACAGAGTTCAGCATGTACATGGCAGAACAAGTTTGTGCCTGTGGAGGCTCTGATGTGTTCTCACTAGGCAGTTACTTCCCTTGCTTTATAACTGCATTGCTAGGTTGCCAGTTCTTTTCCTTGAACACCGAGAAGCTGATTCATGAGTCAATGACTTGCACAGCTGGCTTGCACTGTGTCCTAGATTTAAAAGGGGGAAAATATGCAAGACCCACATTGGGAATGTTTCAGACTTGTTCCAACATGTTCCTTATATGGCCAGAGGTTAGGCAATGGTGGAAAAGGAAATATGGATATTAAACACATTTTTCTCTGGAAGATTTGAATAACAGTGACCACACGCTAATTTTATGAGATAGAAAGATCAAGACTGAGCTTTATTGCTGCTTTTTCTTAATATCAAGGAAATGACTGTAAAGATTTTAGATCCTGACAGTATGGTCTATGATTGGATGGAGTGCTGAAATTGATCTGGAGAACTTAAGAGCAAGGGTTTTTCTACATGAGGTATTTATCTTGCACTCATCTTTCCCTACTCATTCTTGTTTTCAGCTTCTTTAGATGATGTTGTGACCCTCCAGTTTCACTTCTGTGTCATTCCAGCACTTTCGGTGAGTTTTTTTTAGAGTAGGTAAAATATGGCATTTAATTGTGAAAACGAAAGAAAGTACAATTTTCTTTTAAGTATTTGTGCTATTCTGCTATATGATAGTGCCATCTAGAGGTTATGTGGTAGAAAAGCAAGAAAGGAAATGCTCAGGTAGTGCTTAGATCTCAATTCTGCAACTAAACAGGAAATAGATACAGCGGATTAATGGCCTTGTGTAGAAAAGCTCCAAATCTTAGTTCACTCATAAACTTGACACAGTATAGCCTCTCAGTAATCCCCTTCACACGTTATATATGTGAAGGGAGTACATGGGTAGAACAAGGAGTGAGATCTTGCTGTTGGCCATGTCCCCAACATTCTCTCATTGGTAGTGTGGCTGCCCCAGCATCTCCTGCCAGGTTGTAAGGGATCTCCTGGGATAGCACATTGCTTCAGTGATGACCCTAACAAATTGCTCTCCTAGTCTTAAACATCCACTTGAGTTGCTCATGCTACTTAGCCTGCCCTGATTTACATAAGCAGCAGTGACATAAGATGAACCATCACATGATAATTATAGCACTTTGACACTGTCAAGGTATTAATCAATGCAATTGTTACATGAATATTGTGAATGGCTTCCACCTCTTAGGGCCCGCCTAACCCACGCATGGAAATACATTGGTGGGGGTGATATGGAGCAGAGAAGCTGAAGGAGAGTGCTTAACCCATTCCCCACAGTCAAAATTTCTGCAGTCCAAATCCCCCCCAAATCCCCTCTATGCAGTTTTAAATGTATTTTTGCCTTTGTGAAAATGTGGTGCCAGGTTGTAAGGGATCTCCTGGGATAGCACATTGCTTCAGTGATGACCCTAACAAATTGCTCCGAACTCATCAGAGGCTCTTCATGAAATCCACTAGCCCCAGCCTCCGACTTCAATCTATTTCAGCCAAATCATGCTCCCCACCAGCCCCCATGGTCTTCTATAAACAATAGTTAACAGGGACACCAAAAAAGGAAGGGGGCTAGCCCTCTGCTGGTCCCGCTGTAATCCGAGCACTACTAGCCTCAAGCTTTTCAAGAGAACATCTGAGAGGATGAATGTACCATCAACAACTTAATTTGTAGATGACCTAGGACTTGGTTGCTCCATCTGACTAGAGTCAAAGAACCCTACTTGGAACCTATCTGTGGGTCATTTAGATCAATCCTCTGTGAAAGCAAGATTTCTTAAGCCTATATAGACCAGAAGAAGAGCAGAGTGGAAGCACGTATAGTGTAAAACCACTATGTCTTATATTTTCACATTCTTCAGACAATTCATCATGTAATTTTCTTTCAAGACTCTTACAAATTTGTATTAATACATGGATGAATTGGACACATTTCCAGTAGAGTTTATTTAATATTAATCTATTCATTTTGGGGTAAATGAAGAGTTTTAATGGTTAAGATGTAACCAGAATGTATTCTCAAGTGCCATGTTAGGTTTATCAATCAAGTAAAAATTGTGCACTTGAGGGTAAGAGCACATGGCTACCATGTGATCTTCTCTGGCTGAGTTAATTGGAAATCTTTTTCTCCCATCCAGTTATCAGCCCTTGAACAAAGTAGCTTGAACCAGACATAGTTTGTTGCTATTTCCCTTTGAAGCATGCTCTACTGGAAATACAAGCATTTGGCTAAAGAATAATCCATCCACCCAGGGCGTGTGTGTATGTGTGTGTGTCTGGAAAGGCTTGGGCCAGCCTTGTCTCTTGCATTTAGGATGAAATCACTAACAAAAAACTTTTCTGCCTGTTCAAATGCAGCATGAATTATGACAATAAGCTTGGCAGGACTATATCTTGACCAAGCTACAGTACATAGTAAAGGATTAACTGATTTGCAGGAGGCAAACATAAAGGAGGCAAATCAACAACAACAAACCAAGGAAATTTTCTCAAGGGAGTCAACTACCAACCACAAAGTTAAGCACTTCTTTCCCCCCAAATTCCCCCCTACTGAAATAAATGGAGGCTTCCATACCAACAATGCTTGCTAGATTGTTCTGGCCATTTTTCATTCTTTTTTTCCTCCTTTCTTCCTCCACGCTGTAAAGTACCATGTACACTGATTGTATAGCAATATTAATTGCTCCCACCAGCAGCACCTGAACATTGCACATTCATTCTTTCGCCATAATTTCAGATCAGAATGGGGTATAAACAAACAAACAAACACTAACTTCCACTAGTCTCATGATCACTTAAGGACAAATAAGAAAAGGTTTACAAGTTGCAAGTAATTAAATATTTCCTCTCTGAAAGAAGGCTGCAGAGAAGCCCTAGGGGGTGTTTCCACCAACGATTCACTCCAAGCTGGCTGCATGTTGAGGTTGTTAGGGATACATGATGTCGTGGCCATCCAGCAGCCACCCCGGAGATTATCAGGGAAAAAATGGATTTCCTGAGACAACTTATAGTCCGATTCTTTTCCTTAAGTTGGATTCTCCCTGATATAGTTGCTGTGTGCCCCAACCCCCTCATTTACCTTGGGTATGCTAGCCCTGCCCAGGGGTGTGATTTCACCGTGACCCTAGTCAAGGGGTATTTTCCCATCCCTGCACAATTCAGTTAGTGTCTCCTCAGAAGTAGCTCCCATTGTGCTGAATGAGGCTTGCCCTCTGAACGCCCACATCAGAACTTACAGAGTTCCCCCTCAATTGTCATGGCACAGTTTAAAGCCCAATTCCCTAAGTGTGGTAAAGTGCGATCTCAAGGCTCCAGTTCTCTTTTGTTTTGTTTATTGCCTTAGGAAGTAACTACCTCACAGCTTCATTATAGAGATCCTGCGGGTTAAAATGGGGTCTGGTTTCCCATCTTTGTGTTCCCCCCCTTTCCCAGCACAAGCATATATGCGTCTACTCAGAAGTAACTCCCATTGTGCTCCATGAGGCGTGCTCCTGAAATGCAGGTGCATCTGGACTTTCAGGGGAAAGGAGAAAGGGGGGAAGCCTCTCTAATTTGTTGAGCAGCCCCTGCCAGTCAGATAACATTCACTCCAACCCCCACCCCCACCAGGATGTATATTCTGTGAAGCGATTTTTACCGGTGCGGAGAACCTGCTTATGGAGCCCTGCATAGACCAACGCACAGCAAAGCTGATTCTTTTTTTTTTTTTTTAATCCAGTACTCCTCCATTTGCTTCTCCTTCTGTTGTCATGGAAACACAGCTCTAGTTGGCAATCCTGCTTTAAGCACCCAGATTTGCCAGTCCCACTCCTAGATTTCAGCCAACATTGTCCTAGCAGCTAGCATCTCCGTACAACAGGACTGTTGAACCTCGTGCCTTTGGCCTGCCTGGGGTCCCAATCTGGCTTTTTGGGGTTCCTAAGATGGCCATGCTCCCTTTTCCCCAACAACCAATGGTTTGGTGGTTTGCTGACCTTTTCACAGTATTTCACCATTCTGAAAGGTTGAAATGCCCCTTCTAATGCTTAATTACTGGCAGTGAGAGCTTTAAGCTAAAATATGCTGGTATTTTTGGCTTCACCCCTTTTGCCTTTGCTTTCAGCACCACCAACCACTGGAACACTCCCCCTGAGGGTTTCACCAGAATTGAATTTGGCCCTCTGGCTGAAAGAGCTGTGACAACCCTACAGTACAATTTCCTCATTCTCCTGGATGCCTCTTCCCCCATCAACTGCACTGTCTTTCCCAGTGTGTCATCCCTCTTCCTTTCCTTTCTTTATACTTTTATGGTGAATGATGATCTATAACATGATATGTGATCACAGATGGGCAGTTTGGTGAGAATGTATGAGTGTGAAACAGAGAAAAAGTCCAAGTCAGAAGAAATTTTTAATCAAACTATTTCACATCCTTCAGTCTTAAGAGCTCTTTGAACACTCCCTAATAAAATAATAATATCACTAAAGAGCAATTAATTTTTCTATAATTATGGACATTTCCTAGCCTGTCATGTTAATACTGACATTTTCTGGTAAATGCTGGAAAGACCCCAACTAAGCTAAAGTTGGAACAAGACAGTTGTGACTAACTTAGGCCTCACTGATTTCAGTGGGACTAGCAACTTCCTCTAGTTGGACTGGAGCCCCAGTATTTCTTGGAATGTAATACTGATATCAGATTTGTATGACATTTTCAACAGGCCTCCTAAACTCATAAGAATAAACAGTAAGTGCCAACATTTACCAAGTTGATGAATTTTACCATACTACATACACTATTCACACACAGATTCTCTCTCTCTCTCTCTCTCTCTCTCTCACACACACACACACACACACACACCTCTGCCAAGAAAGTATATTTAGAGAACTCAGTGAAATATGAATAATATCTCTTCAGTTCTGACAGCTTGTGGAAGATGTGGAACACTGAGTCATGACAGTCCAGAAAGGTTTCCAAAGTACATAAGAATATAAAAAGATCTCTCCTTGATTAGACCAATAGTCCATCTAGTCCAGAATTCTGTTTCCAGCTATGACCAACCACGTATTTTGGAGCCCACAAATAGGATACAAGGCAAATCATCCCCTCCCAGGACTGTTGTTCCAGGAGCTGGAATTCAACACACAGGGCTTTTCTGCTGAATAACTCATCTCCTAAATAAAATGGCAATCTATCCAGCTCTAGTGAAATGCTGGCAACAGCTAGTGGCCCTTGATAGGGATACATATCTCTGTCCACCTAAAAAGACACATCCAGCCAGTTCAGAGAGGCCCAGATGAGTATTTCAAAGTTTGCAGAGATATGCATCAAAATATGCCTCTGCAGCCACCCTGGTTGCATATGTGGAAGCCTGCTTCTGCAAATGGATTTCCTTTGTTGGATCAGGGCAACTATGTTGAAATAACTCCCATTGATTACTGTGGATTTACTTCCAAGATATAAACTTAGGGCTGGGTCCCTAACTGGGGTGAAAAATTTACATTTATAAACAAACAATTAATTAAAATGTCTCAATTAATTAATCATATTAATACATTAATTTATTATTATTATTTTACCACTACTGCTGCTGCTACTGTAATATTACTATTCCTACCACAACTACTACTATTTAACTAATTACTCTGTAGCATTTTTCAGTAGTCAACATACTTTCAGTTCTTATTTTCTTAATCAAGTAATTTTAGATGAAGCTAGTACTGGAGGAATGGATATGAATGACTGTATGGGGCTTTATGCTGGCTTTTCACAGGTTGTACCTTTAAAGTTTATTTTTATCATTTGTTTTTGTTTTGTTTTTTACTGTTGAACCTGGTTTGGGGTTAGGTACAAAATCCAGACAAAATAAATAGATCTATGGCTCAATGGTAACATCCACTCTAATATATGTGTATAAAACTGATCACCTTGTCCCCAACTATGATTTTGCATACATTTATTGAGGAACAGGTTTCCCTGAAATCCCTGGGTACATCCTTTCAGATAAATGTGTTCTTAAGTAAGGATGCCAATGCAAAAAATAAAACAAAACATAATAGGCCAGTATTATTGTTTCTAGAAGTAGGGGAAAGAAATCAATGTTTCACAGTACCTGAAAATGCGATATTTTCTTTGTTACAAAAAAAGCTTGCAGGTAAAGTAGAGAGACAGCACAAAGCAGCGCTGAAAGCTAGTAAAAACTTGTTATGCAATGAAGAACTTGCCTTTTACAGCTTTTGCGTTCTTTTGCTGAAAGCAGATCGTTGCCATAAAGAAGTATTTACCAATTTTAAAAGGTCTTGGCCCATCATAGCTAGTGTTAGATTTCGAATATAGCTTTTGTTGCCAAGGTGACAAACACTTATAAATACAACACCTCGTCGGATGTGCTTTTATCCCAGTATTTTTATGGCTTTTAAATCAGATACCATTAGCAAATATATTAGGTAATTTTGCTGAAAGATGATTTTTCCACTAACACTTTTTTTGTTACATTTCCCCAGGTATTTGGGTAAATGTCTGTTGTGACACTCCCATCCTACTAGGCTTCTGCTGCATGAGGATACCAATAGTATACCTGGCAAAGATTAACATATTACTGTTGGTCTTCTGTCTATTGAAAATCTGCAAAAATGTGTGAGTGACCATATTTTTCCATGTCTATATTCAAGCAGTACCAGTTAGTGATTACAAGATTGCTTAGAGAGTGATTACAAGATTGATCAAATGCTTGATATTTTTTGACTAAATTATCCCTTTGTAAGTGGCACAGTAATGCAGCTTAAAGCACCCTGGAAAATGTATCAACTCTTTCCTGCCTCATTTTCTCCTTCAAAACAAACAAACAAATATTACCCAAGTGATTCCTCTGTAGCAATGAAAAGGAGGGCTTAAATGTGGAATAATAACTTTATTACTTGCCTAACTCTGTTCACATTAGGGAACCAAATGCATTTTTAAAGAGGTAAAGAATGCAAATTGGGCAGCCAACTGGCCCCGTCACTGGTGCCCAGCAATGTTTAGACTTGGAATTTCAAGTGAAGTGATTCGTTTATACTGTGCACGTATTTGGTAGCAATCAAAGAATTGGCATCAAAAGGCAGGCATTAATTCCAAATATTTGTAGTTTCCTTACCAGACAGCAACTGTGGCGGAAAACATTACACAGCAGGATGTTCTGCAACCACTGAAGGATGGAGTTTCACTTTGGTAGTATTTGAGCTGGATGAAAAAAAAGTAAATTATAACCTGGGCAGCCCAATTCACAACCCACTTAACTTGGAGTTCTTGGATTTAAGCTAATTTCGTTCCACTGGTGCGTGTAAACAGGACAGTAGTCGCTGAAATAAAACGACCACAGTGTAACATCACTCGGTTGTAGATCAGATGATGAAGAATACATTGCAGACTTTCATTCCTTGTGTTTCAGATGCATTGGTTTGGGACCACCTCCTCCATTACCGTGGAAGCCATTGCAGCCTTTTAGTTAGGTCTGCTGAGTATGCTCCCAGTTATTCCATTTATGAGCCAAGCCCCTTCAGTGAGGATGCACAGAGAAGTTCATTCTCGGCGATTGGCACTCAGCTACAGAGCTCCATTCCCTGGAGAATCCCAAAGTTCAGAGCAAGAGCTTTTGCTGAAAGCACTGAATGGGCCAAGCTGCAGCGATTGGCACTCAGCTACAGAGCTCCATTCCCTGGAGAATCCCAAAGTTCAGAGCAAGAGCTTTTGCTGAAAGCACTGAATGGGCCAAGCTGGAGATTGCCAAATGAAAGCAGGCAACAGCCTTCTGTGGCAACTGCTCCGTGCGTCAGCCAGGTAGACTGCCAGACATTTTTCTTTATGGCAACAAGCAGCAGCGTGTAAACTTGATGCAGCCAGTCCACACTACAAGCCACTCTACACATTATGGATGTGTGGCTTAAAAGGTCCAGTAACAGAAGACAGCGGCTGACAGTCGTCAGCCACTGTGTGAAGAGAATGCTGGACTGGATGGACCCTCGGTTTGATCCAGCATGGCTCTTCTTACATTCTTATGTTCATATGCTTTGTGAACAAAAGGTCCCACCCCAGGTTTGAGAAAGACTTCTGTCTGAAATCTTGGAAAGCATGACTAGTTAGTGAAGACAGTACAATGCCCTGACTTGGAATTAGAGCGACCACTTATGAATCACTCAAAAAGAGGAAATGCATTGCAAAAAAGAGGACAAAAAAGGATAAAAATTTGCATATGCCAATTTATATGTATAGATTCAAATTTAGACATTGTTATTAAAATGTCAATAGAAATACAGCAAATCTCACCAGAGTGCAGAAGACTGTGGCCAGATGACCTGTGGTGCCTACCTGTTCAGCTGTGCAGGTGATAACTGTTGATGGGCAACGGTTCTTATGGTTATTTATCTTTACATTGGAATTAGAACAGCCCTTCAAACAGGGGACACTTTCAAATAGAGGATGGTCCTCTGGCAGCCCTTCAAGTAGAGGACTGTCCTCTGTAAAAAAGAAAAGAAAAAAGGCCACCTAGCCACCCTACTTGGAATAAGGCAGCTTCCTATGATTCTAATACTTTGTACCTATTAGAATAATAGAATCATAGAATAGTAGGGTTGGAAGGAGCCTATAAGACTACCGAGTCCAACCCCCTGCTCAGTGCAGGAATCCAAGTCAAAGCATCTCTGACAGATCGCTGTCCAGCTTCATCCTGAATGCCTCCAGTGTGGGAGAGCCCACTACTTCCCTAGGTAATTGGTTCCATTGTCCTATTGCTCTAACAGTTCCTGATGACCAGCCGGAATCTGGCTTCCTGTAACTTGAGCCCATTATTCCATGTCCTGCACTCTGGGATTGTAGCTTGAGCCCATTCCATGTCCTGCACTCTGGGATGATCGAGAAGAGATGCTGGCCTTCCTCTCTGTGACAACCTTTCAAGTACTTGAAGAGCGCTATCATATCTCCCCTCAGCCTTCTCTTCGCAAGGCTAAACATGCCCAGTCCTTTTGCTTTGTTTCCAGTCCCCTGATCCTCTTTGTTGCCCTCCTCTGAACCCTCTCCACTTTGTCTGCATCCTTCTTAAAGTGTGGTGCCCAGAAGTGGACACAGTACTCAAGATGAGGCCTAACCAGTGCTGAGTAGAGGGGAACTAGTACTTCAAATAGAGGGGAACTAGTACTTCAGTGGCATTGAGTTAAATGAGTGGGAGGTGAGGTTTGGAAAATCAAATTCAAGTATATTATGTCATCCAGTCTATTATGAATTGGGCATAGCCCTCTTTGAGGTTCAGGTCAGGTTTGTAATGGGCTTAACTCCATCATCCCTGCCTACCAACACTGCTGCTGGCACTTCCCTTTTCTTTCACTTACCTAGCAGTGGTGAGGTCTCCTATTAGATCCTAGATACTGCTGCAGTATCCTTAACCGCCAGGAACCCTAGGAAATGTAGTGGCCATGGTTTCTGATATCTCTGCTAGTAGCATTTGGGGCCCAACAAGGTGCATTCCAGTGGTGAGTAGGGCTGAAGGCAAAAGGCAATGACAAAAAGGGCAGGGCCAAAACTAAAAACAAACGAACCCCAAAGTACCAGCATAGCTTAGCTTGAAGCTCTTACTACTAGTAAGTAAGTTGTAGGGGAGGAACCTTTTCAACCTTTTATAATGGGAGGAAAGCTGCAAAAGCTGGGAAACCATACTATTGGTGGTCAGGGGAAAGGGGGTATGGCCAGGAAAAGGGGCATGGTCACCTGGGAAAGACCAGATTGGGATCCCATGAGATTCAACACCCCTGTCTTAAAGGAACAGGATTGCAGTCTGGGAACGTACTTAGGTCTGTGATAGCTTCAGGATAGCTATGGCCAGCAATGCTTTTTAGCAGCTTTGGCTGGTGCACCAGTTAAACTGCATTCTGAAAAGCAAGGACCACACTAGCATTATGCACATCCTGGTAACTTCTCAACTTGACTGCTTTACATGGTGCTGCCCTTCCAGACAGTTCAAAAACTTCAGGTACCCAAGAATATAGCACTTCAGCTTTTGTCTGGGTCTGGCTGCATGGGGAAGATTGCATCAATATTACAAGAGCTCTGCATTACAAGTCAGTTCCATGCCACTTTCAAAGGGCTGATGTTAACCTAAAGCTTCTATAGTTTTGGTATGGGATCTTTGTGGGTGTGCATATATTCCTCCCCAATTCTGATCTGAGATCAAGCAACAAGGCCCTTGTGAAGTAAAATGTTCTTCAGCTAGGAACAGGGCTTTTTTGGTCCTTCAGTTGTAGAATTTGCTCAGGGTGGAAGTAAGATGGATCTGCCCTATTGTCCCTTTTAAGAGAATAATGAACATGTTTTATTCTGCAAGACTTTTGCGATGTAAGATTTTGAGATTTTATTCTGCAAGACTTTTGAGATGACTGCTGGGAGTTTCAATACTGCCTCCTGCTTTATGAAGATGTTGTTTTAATAATGGGTTGATTTGTGTTGTTTAAAATGGAACAGTCTGTTTGTTCATGCTGTGAGCCACTTTGGAGACACACATTTAAAAATAAACTAATCAATAATTAGTAGCATCACATTGAGGGCCTCTATAACCACCGCTCTGCAGGTACGCCAACTCTAGCTTACCTATTTTTCTCTTTATCTTTCAGTCCATTCTTTGGCCTCACCCCCTTCCCATGATGATGGCTACATCTGCCAGTGCCTCACCTTCTCCCTCCTGCTGCTTTTGGGAGTTCCTTGCCTATTGCCTCCCCGTGGGTCTTTTGAAACATATTGGGCCCTGGGGAAGACTGATACTCCTGAAACCTGATGCTGATGGACAGGAGCCTCAGGAGAGGATGAGCCCTGAATAAAATAGCCTTGGCCTCCAAATTCCCTGGGGGCTTATTTTTCCTCCTGGAGATCAGCCTCTCACATCGTAACTGTTTCTAAACAGCAGAAGCACAAGCACCAAGGGAATGCTGGAAAGAGACACTTTCCCTGCTTTGCTTTGCTGCAGCTGCCTCCCTGCGCTGCCTTGGGCATCCCTGGAGGCGCTTTTCCATGAAAACCAGCACCCATCCAATATAATTCACAGCGGCAACGTCCCTCCAACTGGATCTGGCAACCCTCCTGTGAAAACGCTGGCATGAGGAGTAGAAAAGCCCTCCAAGGTAGCGTGCGTTTTCACTGTCAAGATATGAGAGTACATATTGCTCTTTTACCAAGATCTGAAAATGATTTAACCACAAACAATTGTTGGGAGAAGTGCCCAGAAGTCAAGAGTCCCGGTTTTGGTTTGCAAGATAGATGGTATCTAGTAAAACGCCTGCCTCTTTAGGTAGCCGTGTGTGTGTGAGCGAGAGCATGTTTAGGGCTTGGCAGAGCTGGGAACGAGCTGAAACTGGCTACATACCTGAGGCAGCTGTTACACTGGTGGCGCCTGGATTCTTCTTTCTCAGACACAGGGCTGGCTCCCCTCATCTTTCTCCTCCCTCTCTCTGCCCCACAAATCTTTCCTTTGCCTTTTCATAGGAGCTTCATTCCAGGCTTCCCATGCTCCTGGGATCCCAGCCTAGTCTTACAGTCTGGCATTCATGGGCTGTCTACCTGGGTGATGATCACATACTGGCCCTGGCCTGAAGGCTTTAGAAAAGCCAACCCTCATCACTCTTATCTTCTCTCTCTCTCTCTTTTTGATTTCTGATTGAGATTAGGCATCGTCATGGCAACTGGAGAAAGTGACAGGGGCAAACTAAGCATACCTTTTCTTTTCTCCCCCCCCCCTCCCCAGTGCCTAAGGCTTGATCCTTCCCTTCTGGCTCCATCAACAGACAATTGTCAACTTGACCTGCCAGGCTCCATTAATTAAGACAAGGGCTCAATGTATTCATGAGTCCATCTCAGTTTCCTTGGAGGAAAGCTGGAAAAGGTCAGTTGGACAGGTAGAAAGGAGAGCCACCCTCGAATCGTTCCTTTAAAGAGTGCAACATAAATGTATTAATGTAATAGAAGTCTCTACTTTTTATGTTGGAGGTGTGTGTAGGCAATCTGGAGGAATGGTGAGAAAATTATTCTTTTGGCTGAGGGGGAAATGGAACCCTCTAGGACTAAAATCAACAATTTGTGCACTAACATTTCCCCAGTCGGTTAACATGTTTGGAATTTCTAATGAACCGTCAACATTCAGAAGTCCCATATTCTGATCTAAAACTAAAGAAAGCAAACCTGGAAAAAAGAAGTCTTAAGCCATAATCATTAGTGGCTTAAAGAATTCAAGGGCGAGGGGGGGTATCTTCCGCCATCTTCTAGACAGTTTCCTCCCCACTCCTTTGTTTTATATGCTACAGTCTCCTTTCTGCCTGAACTCATACAGAGACAGTGACACAGACATCTGTGCACAAAGGCAGGCACTTTCCCCCCTCTCCTACTCATTCTGTCTCTGTGCAGTCATATTCTGCTTCTTACACTGGGCAGGCTGCCAGTATTTAAATTTCTCCACAATTGGGAACCTAGCTACTGTCCCCCCCCCCCGCACCTTCCCCTGTCATGTCATAAGGGAAACAACCACCATGCTCAGAGCCTTCCCCCAGCTGGTGCCTTCCAGATGTGTTGGACTGCAAGTCCCATCATTCCATGCTGGCTGGGAATGATGGGCATTGCAGTCTAATGCATCTGGAGGGCACTGGGTTGGGGAAGGCTGTTCCAAAGGATTGCGAGCATTGGCTGAAGCAGCCTGTCTGTGAGCTCAGACGTGACGGCAGGACAAATTTATCTCCTTAAACTAGGCCTGGTTCACACATACAATCTGCCACATTAAGCACATTGAGAGCCAGTGTGGTGTAGTGGCTAGAGTGTTGGACTAGTAGCTGGGAGATCCGGGTTCTAGTCCCCACTCGGCCATGGAAGCTCACTGGGTGACTTTGGGCCAGTCACAGACTCTCAGCCCAACCCACCTCACAGGGTTGTTGTTGTGAGGATAAAATGGAGGAGGGGGAGGATAATGTAAGCCGCCTTGGGATCCTTAAGGAAGAAAAAAGGCAGGATATAAACGAAATGAAATGAATGAATGAATATTCTCTCTCTCTCTCTCTTTTCGACTGCATGGAATCATTTGGGGAGCCGCAGTACAAGCTTGATATCTCCTGACAGAGGTACTCTTGATAGCCCAAACAGATAATATACAGGAGACTGTGATTAGATTTCCTGGCAGTTTCTTTTTTTTTTAACCTAAAAGCAGCCACTGGAGCTCAGATTTGGGGAGAGCACAAGAAGTGAGGGCACAAGAATGAGAGAGACAGGAATGTTAACCCTTTCCCTTTCACTGTTTTCCCAGTCTAAATCCCTTCCCCCAAATAAAGCTATGAGACCCACTGTGAGGAAAAAGACAGAGAAAATACAGCAATACATGCATTTTTCTTCCAGCTCTGGGGCTAAAAGTAACTTATTGGAAGGCAGCACTTAGATCAGAGGCAAGGGCAGTGAAAGAGGGTTCCACACCTTTCCCACCAGCACTGCTAATATCATTCATTCATTCATTCATTCATTCATTCATTCATTCATTCAATTTATTGATCGCCCATCTGGCTGGTCACCCAGCCACTCTGGGCAATATATAATAATAAAACAGTTAAAACAATAAAATTCTACAATTAAAACATTTTCTAAAATACCCTAACCCACCCCAAATGCCTGCCTGAACAACCACGTTTTTAATATGTGGCGGAAGCTCATTAAAGAGGGGGTATGGCGGAGTTCCCTAGGGAGGGAGTTCCACAGAGTGGGGGCCACCACAGAGAAGGCCCTCTCCCTCGTCCTCACCAGCCTAGCTGTCCTGGCTGATGGGACAGAGAGAAGGCCATCCGAGGCTGATCTTGTTGAGCGGCCTGTCTGGTGTTGCTGGAGGTACTCCTTAAGATAGGCTGGGCCGGAACCATATAGGGTTTTAAAGGTCAAAACCAACACCGTGAATTTGGCCCGGAAAAAAACTGGTAACCAGTGCAACTCCTTCAGCACTGGAGTGATGTGATCTCGCTGGCGGCTGTCTTTAATCAGGCAAGCTGCCGCGTTCTGTACCAGCAGCAACTTCTGAACTGTCTTCAAGGGTAACCCCATGTAGAGCGCATTACAGTAGTCTAAACGAGAGGAGACCAGGGCATGTACTACCGATGGGAGCAGATGGTCGGGAAGGTAGAGGCACAGCCGCTGTATCAGATGGAGTTGGTACAGTGCTGTCCAGATCACAGCTGACACCTGAGCCTCCATGGACAGCTGGGAGTCCAAAATGACCCCCAGGCTGCAGACCTGGTCTTTAAAGGGTAGCCGTACCCCATTCAACACCAGGTCAACATCCCCCAACCTCCTCTTGTCTCCCACCAAAAGTACCTCGGTCTTGTCAGGGTTCAGCTTCAGCTTATTCCTCCCCATCCAGCCACTCACCGTCTCCAGACATTTGGACAGGGATTCTACGGCCAACCTTGGTGAAGATTTGAACGAGAAGTGGAGCTGCATGTCATCTGCATACTGATGACACCACACCCCAAACCTCCTGATGATAGCCCCCAGCAGCTTCACATAGATGTTAAATAGCATCGGGGAGAGGATGGAACCCTGTGGCACCCCACAAGTGAGCGGCCATGGGTCCGAAACCTCATCCCAGTGCTACCCTCTGGTACCTGCTGGAGAGGAAGGACAGGAACCACCACAGTATGGTGTCTCCAATCCCCAACCCCTCGAGGTGGTCCAGGAGGATACCGTGGTCAACGGTATCAAAAGCTGCTGAGAGGTTGAGGAGAACAAGGAAAGAGCATTCGCCCCTATCCAAAGCCCTCCTCATATCATCCGCCAAGGCGACCAAGGCCGTTTCTGTCCCATGCCCAGGCCTGAAGCCCGACTGAAATGGATCTAGATAATCGGCTTCTTCCAAGTGTGCCCTCAACTGCATCGCCACCACCTGCTCAATCACCTTGCCCCAAAATGGCAGATTCGAGACTGGGAGAAAGTTGTTCAGAACTTGGGGATCCAAGGAGGGCTTCTTTAAGAGCGGTCTTATCACTGCCTCCTTGAGGGCTGATGGCATCACTCCCTCTTCAAGGCACTCCCACCGCCCTGATCCCCTCACCCAACCTCTCTCTGCAGCCCATAATGAGCCAAGATGGGCAAGGATCAAGTGTGGTCGGCCTTACAGATGAAAGCACCTTGTCCAGTTCATCAGAAGGAAGAAGCTGGAACCAATTCCACAAAACCAGTTTGCCACAGACCGCCTTTTGTTCACTAACTGTATCCACAGCGCACGGAATAACAGTCCTAATCTGATCAATTTTATCTGCAAAGTGCCTTGCCAAGGCCTCACAGGAGGCCTTAGAATGCTCCAGCGATTCTGGAGCAACTGGACCGACCAGGCTCCAGACCACTTGGAACAGCCTCCTGGGACAGCACTCTGCAGACGCGATAGAGGCAGCATAGTATTCCTTTTTTGCTGCCTTCACAGCGACGTGATAGGCTGAAGGTACAGCTCTAGCCCGTGTCTGATCGCCTTTGGAGCGAGACTTCCGCCATCGGCGCTCTAGCCGTCTCACCTCCTGTTTCAGAGCTCATAACTGCGGATTGAACCATGGTGCAGTCCGAGCCCTGTTCAGGGGGAGAGGGCGTTTCAGAGCCGCCCAATCTAATGCCCCCGTGATTGCGGCATTCCAGTCACCCACCAGGGTCTCGACTGAGTGGCCGTTGGCGTGCTCCAGAGAATCCCCAAGCGTGTTCAGGAATGCATTCGGATCCATAAGATGCCTGCAGCGGACCATTTTAATGGGTCCTCCACCCCTGCGGAGGGGTTGTGGAACCGAGAATATTATCAAATGTGTTGCTTTTAGTTTAATGTGAAAATGGCTGATCAAATATTTCCCGTGTCTTGTCTGTTTTGGGCCCCCCCCCAATAATTACACTAATATTTAAACAATAACTATACTTATAAATTACACTCAATAATCACATTAATAATGCACTCAATAATTATGTCCTAATTTACACATATCTCTATTCTGTAGCAACCAGGGATGGAGAGAATGTAGATGGAAATCTACTGGTAGATCTCTGGCTGATTTGAAGTAGATTGGCAAGGATTTCTGATTCCTATTTGTTTAAAATGGCAACAACATAACAACCCCCCCCCCCATTATACTATCAAAATGAAGAGAGCTGGAGAGAGGGCAGGGTGACCAGGAGTAGATTTTTGTGTGGAAGGACTGGGAGTGCCATTCAGTTCTGATACACATACATATACACACACAGATTCCTGGTCTCAAAATTATTTAATACAAAGTCTGCATCTTTTGCACCAGGCTCAGGTTGATGGATCACAGTGGTCTAGTTAAAACAAAATAGATCCCACAAGTTGATGTCTATCCACCCTTATGGTATAGCATACTTAGGAAGGGTTTGACACTTATTTTTCATCAGTAAGTCCACTCTGGTCCAGCTTGGATAGTTCCTTTAGAGTTCTGACTGGTTCTGACTGAAACCCAAAGCTGATTCACTGCCCCACTGACATCAGAGTCACCAGCCTCCACTGAGTTTCATACACCCATAGAGTTCAAGTGTGAAGGGCATGCATGTATCCTTTTAAAATATCCAGATATGAGGTACTGATCCTTTCCCAGATGGTGTGTGTCATATATAGTCTCTACGTGAGTGCAAAACGCGTTATGTAAAACTGTCCTGTAGTATATTACACTGGTCAGTGAAGGTCTCTCTACAATAGGGGTGGGCAGAAAGTAGATTTGGACTTCAACACTCAGCATTCCTGACCATTGGCCATGCTGGCAGGGACTTCTGGGAGTTGAAGTCCAAAACATTAACCTTCTGCCCACCCATGCTCTACAATGTCTGTGATAGTGTCTATTTATTTTAATGCCTCAGCAATGTAAAACTAGTTATTGCTACTGGTATCTACTGACTAAAATCATGGAAGACTGCAATTCTTCTGTGGATTCGTCTTACTCAATTGGGTAAGGTGTCCAGTTACATCTCCCGTGGGTTTAGAAAGGTGGGGAGACAAAAACTCTCTTGACAGAATAGAACAATTATTTATGGTAGCAAATTTTTAATTTGGACAAAAATTGCAACCTCCAAGGATTAGTGATAGTTATGAGCAAATTAATAGGTGCTCTACTGTCATAGCATGTCAGCTTGGGTTTAAAGAATTAAGAACTGTTCCCTCAACCCAGCCAACACATTATATATTTAGAATCATCCAGAGAAAACCTCTTTCATGCCCATATAGTATATTTACACTGATTAGCTCTGTCTTTAGGACTTTTTGTTTCTTTATTGCAGTGAAAAAAACCTCTGCTTAATAGCTTCCTTAATAAAAGTTTTTTGTATTTGTTAGAGTGACAAATAAACTTCAGGAGATACTTATCATCTGCTGACAAAAGGAAATCTTTAAAGAAATAGGAAAAAAGGCTACTGTGGGTGGGTGCACCCCCCTCCATCCTATAGTAGTGCTCTATTGGTCTTTTCATTCAACAAAGTTATCTGTCAAGAAGAATTTAAGTTTCATATTTTCATCTGTCAGTTGTCAAACGGCCTGTCAGCTGAGCCTTACATTATACTTTGCCAAGAGGCCTACAGCCCAGAGTGACAATACAATCTTATATTTGTGCTTCCAGGCTCCCAGATAATCCTCTCACTTTCCTCCTCAGCAACCCAGTTATGATCAGGCTTGAGTTGCATATTTCGGGAGGTTTTTATCCAGATTTTGCTGATAAATACTATCAGCGGGAATGAAATGAAATACAGCCAAGTTTAGCTCTTGTTACCAGACCAGACCTGGCTGGAGACATTTCTATGTTCTATAGAGACAGTATTCATATTAAATAGTTTAATGCCTATATTCCCAGAAATGAAAACCAGGAATGCTAATATTCTCTTTTTATCTACCTTGTCACACTGCCAAGCTCCAAATGGACAAGTGTGTAAATAAATATATCAATGGAAAAAGTAATTTTTGCCATTTTTCTAACGTGCTTCCTTCACTAAATGTATTTTATCATATACAAGTTGGGTACAATAATATTAATTTTAGGAACATAACAATAGAAAACACATCATTCAGGGTTTTAAGTTGCAAAGTCATGTGAAAGTAAAGTAGCCTTTATGCATTTAACTTTAAAAATACGATTCAAATTTTTCTGTGATGTGCAACAATAAAGAAAAAAATGGTTAGTGTACTCTTCGGGGACGGTTCTAGGATTTTTTTTTTAATGCGTATTTATCTTATATGGGCTGTTCTACAATTCAGTTTTGGAGAGCACTGTTGCTCAGTAGTGCAGTGCATGTTTTATGCGCAGAATGTCTCAGGTTCAATCTCTGTAAACAAGTGATCAGTGGAGACTGGTGGCTCCAGTTTCAGTGGTGCTGTGAATCCATTCCGGGTTTCAGTCAGGACCAGCTAGAACTCTAAAGGAGCTATCCAAGCTGCTGGACCCTATCCCCAAAGTAGGTTCAGCAGCTTGGCTATCTCCTTTAGAGTTCTGGCTTGTTCTGACTGAAACCCGGAATGGATTTACAGGCCCACCAAAATCAGAGCCACCAGCCTCCACTGCAAGTGATGGGAAAGAACACAACCGGAGGCCCTGGAGACCCATTGCCAGTCACAGTAGACAATGCTGGGCTACACGGGAAAATAGACTGATCTGGTATAAGGCAGCTTTCTGTGTTTATTTTACATTTGTGCTATGAGAGACCTGAGGGAGAGGCAGTCGCCTGGTACACCCGCAGTGGTGTCTGTAGAGGTGATGTTGGTTCATACGTTCATCTTTGCTGGGAATGTTCTACAGTGCAAGAGTTTGGAACATGATTGCTGATTACTCTCAGGGATTTCTTCACGTTAGACCACTGGAAACTCCTAAAGCTATGCGGCTTCATCTTTTTGAACCTCATGATCCTGGCTTCTGGCATAAAGACCTTTTTAAGTAATTGTATGCAGCTGCAAAGTCACGTGGAGGGTGCAACTGGAAGTCTCCAAAGCAACTAACTAAGGAGCAGTGGGGTGATAAACTTTGGGAGACTATGGCTATGTATAAACTTACTCAGCAAGCTGCTATTAGACCTATAGGCCTAATTCCTTGCAGTAAGCAAGGAATCCTAACTCTAAGGAAGATATCATGGCACCATGGTTTCCATTTATTTTCTCTGCTGAAGTCTTCAACGTTTTGATCAAATTCCAACCAAGTACAGTTGCCTACATTTTTTTTTCTGGCTAATGCACACATACATACAAAATAACACACACTCTCACATGCTCCTTTCATATGCTGAATAAAGTCAGGCTGTGCAGGGACCCGGCTATCCGACTCGGAAGCTGCTTTGTGGCTTCAGAGACAGGCCTGATTCAGCTTGGGCAGTTTCCCCCCGCCCCGACTCGGCCCTGAACCCGAAGCAGGATTCAGATGGCGAACCCTGCTTTGGGCCTCCCTGGTGCCCCTGGGCAAACCCCCTGACCATGCCACTGCCACCACTTGCCGCCCTCGCCGCCGCCACCATTGCCACCATCCTGGCCGCTGTCCTCGCCCCTTCCTCCACCGCCTTTTCCACCACTGCTGCTGTCACCACTGCTGTCCTTGCCGCCGCCTCCACTGCCACCATCCTGGAAGCTGCCATATTAAAAATGGCAACTCCCCGCAGTAAGAGTTGGTGTACGCGTCCAGGCCTCAGGAGTTGGCGGCGGCGAGGACGGCAACAGCGAGGACGGTAGCAGCGATGGCAGCAGCGATGGATGCAGCGGCGGAGGTGGCAGCGAGGATGGCGGCGGTGGCAGTGGTGATGGAGGCGGTGGTGGAGAAGGTGGCAGCAGCTCAGGTAAGGACCTGGCACAGCTGGGCCGGTGGGGCGAAGCTCCAAAGCACACCAAGTGCTTCGGAGAGCCCCCAACCTGCTCTGGGTAGCTTTGTGCCCGCTCTGCTTTGCCTCGGAAGGAGCTCAAAGTGACCCGAAGCAGTGCGCTTCGACTCGGGGTCGGTGCACAGCCCTAGTATAAAGTGTGTGTCTACTCTTTTGTTAGGTACTGACCTACTTATGCCATTTTACTGTAGATGTTCCATAAGTATATCAGCTATAGACTAAGAATTATAATTAGTGAATTCCTATGTTTCTTTAGTGATCTTGTTTTATTATTATTTACTTTCCTTTTGTTGCCTTTATTTTGTTAAATTTATTTCGACATAAAATAAAATTCCAGGGGAAAAGAAAAACAGAGGTGGTGTCTCTCACTAGCCCATGCCAGCGTGAAACACTAATGCCATCCACTGGTACAGAGCGAGACCGGGAGCGGTCTCTGCACAAGGGCAGCACAGCTCCGCGTCATTTACCACATGAAGCAGGGCCTTCTGCTTCTTGAAATCAAGTAATGATTCAATTATACATTTATCCAGCAAGTAACATAATTTCTCTTGCAAGAATGTTATTCATTCCTTTTGGTCAATGGCATGGACAAAAGAATATCCCTTTCCACAGAATGACAAGCCACCATTGTCTCGGCAGCTCTAGCTCCGAGAGTTTCTATTATATTCAATTTTTGACCAATCATTTTCATTTCAATTCCCATTTTTCTCTGAAATTAACTTGATTAATCAGGCAAGTAGATTCCAGAGGGGCAGCTGTGTTAGTCTGTTGTGGCAAAAACAACATAGGGTTGGATTCAGACATAGTCATGCTCATTGAAGTCAATAAGAACTAAGTTAGTCATGACTACCATATCATCATGGAGGCTCTATTTAACCATCTTATATACTGCTAACGAACCTGTTTCCCAAGTGTGGATCCTTATGTAGCCAAGGCAGCACCATTGCACAAGGGAATACAGAGGCTCGGCTGTTGTCAGGAGCTGCCCCTTTTCAGCATGTAACTCCTTTTGCTGAGGGAACTGCACTGGCTGCCTATTCACTACCGGGCCAGGTTTAAGGTTTTAGTACTAGTGTACAAAGCCCTAAACAACTGGGACCAGGATACCTGAGAGAGCGCCTTCTCCCTTACCAACCTGTCCGGTCACTGAGGTCATCGGAGGGCATGTCCCTGGTGGTTCCACATGGATCCATGGCCTGGCTGGAGTCCACCAGGAAAAGAGCCTTCAGTGTAGTGGCCCCCCTCCTGTGGAACTCCCTGCCTTCGGAGGTCAGGCAGGCGCCAATGTTGTGTTGCTTTCAGTACCTCCTGAAGACATTATTTTGAGAAGCTTTCCCTGAGTGACCAGCCACGGTTTATTATGTTCAGAATCTGTTCTTTTAAAATGTTTAAATTGTTTTAATTATGGGTTTTTATTTTATCTTGCTGTTCACCACTCCAAGAGCTTTGATATGGAGCAGTATATAAACATTGTAAATAAAAACAAATAAAAAAATAATAAAATAAGTAGGGATGGGGGGTACCATTTACCCTGTTCCGGCTGGGGGGATCTGCAGGAAGGGGGAGACGATCCGTCCCTCCCCCTGGAATCCGTCCCTCCCCCTGGAATCTGTCCAGGCCAACTGCATTTGCGGCCGTAAATGGCTGCATTTAGGCTAATCTACCAGCTTTACAGCTGCAAATGGTGCCCACTACGCCGTTTGCATCTGGAGACTTAGCACAGCAATACGGCATGGCAATGGCTGCTGGCCGTATTGTCAGTGATGCGGAGCAGGTGGCCAGCTCCACAGGATCAACGCACGGAGGGAGCCGACCTGGATGGATTCCAGGGGAAAGGTGGAGGTGAGTGCTCTGTTCTGCCATGGGCCCCAATGGGGCAAGATTCTTGGAATCCGGCCTCATTGGGGTCCGCGGCGGAATTCTCCCCCATCCCTAAAAATAAGAGGGAGGTATCAGCAGGCTTGTGAGAACCCCAAGGTCTGCAGAAGTATGAAGAACTTTAGGGGAAAAAGTATCTAAGGACACAATCCTTATGGAGTTCATCATCACTGCTTGGAAGCCCCCAACTCAGAGGCTTCTGCATTTAATATGCCTGCCAGGATGAAGCTGACAGGGTGGGAGGAGCAGCAGAAGTGATCTTCACCTCCCCATCCTCCATCTTTCCTGATTTTTGCTAGACAGGCTTTTCAGCCCATCTAGCAAGAGTGCTTTGGAGGGGGAGGGAAGGAGGCTGGAAGAGGCTCAGGATAAATCATATCCTAGCCTCTTCAGTATCCTCCTCTCCCCACCCACCAGAACATCCCCTTTCCTCCTCCAAGGTTGCTTTTCCAACCTTGGAGAGGTGGCCAGGGAGATTCTCTCCATGCCAGCTGTGATGAGCAAGGCGTCTGGGGTCAGAGTGCTGTCTCTGACCTCAGAGAGGTTTTCCAAGCCATCCTATGGTCCTAATGAGGAACATACATTAGTCCTACAGCCTAATGAGGACTAAGCATGCTCAGTGGCCACAGAATGCTGGCTGAATGTTGGGGACAGGGGAGAAAACAAGAAAACTGGGGGTTGTTCCATTGTCTGTTCATTGGTGGAACTGGATTTTTTCCCAATTTCCCGAATTTGCGCAAATTCGCACTAGCAAAAATGCACACATTCCCCCTCAAATGCACACTTTCATGCTTTAGCGAGGATAAATGCACATTTTTGGCCACTGGTGTTTTTTTTAAATTTATGTATTTTTCTATAACTACATTTGCATAACATACCAGAAAGTAAAAAACCCAGTCTGCAAGTCCACGGAATCTGTGCGACTTGGAAAAAGCTGGTCTGCTGTGGAATCTGTGGGTCGGATACATAGAAATCTGAACTCATTTGATTCCATTGCAGATTTCTCTGATACCCCTACTCCACACTGTAACATTTTGTTGCACTTCCCACTTGTCATGATTAATAGCTACTGATAGACATACCCTGTATGAAATTGTCCTTCCTTTTTAAAAAGTTATCTAATGTAGTGATAGCATCCTATCTGTTGGTGGTAAGTTCCACACATTTATTATTTTATTTATGTATTACTCCCCCCCCCCCACGCATGCACACACACACATACACACACACTTACTTTGTGGTCAAAACACAATGTCCAAAGCTAACTGCATTGTGTGAAGAACTATTTCCATTTGTCTGTCCTGACTCCAAGGGTGCTTCTGGCCAGAGGGCTCCCAGCGCTAGCAAACAGAAGGCATTGTGCAGCTATTCCATCTTTCCTTTCTTAATGGATTTTCTGTCAAAGCAAAAATATGCAAGAAGTGATGGGGAAACAGGGAAGGTCTATGAGTGGAAGACGCCATCATCTGGATCCCCCCTGAAATTCTGTGAATGAAGCAGGGTGATAGCGGTATAAAAGCTTCATCTGGATGCATCACAAGTAGTAGCATTAAATAACTTCAAGTAAAACTATTACAGTAGTGGGGATTCTACTACTCTAACCACACCATTACTTTATAAACGATGGGTTACAAGACCACCTGTTTTTAGTTATCTTTTCCCCATAATCCAGCCTTTCCTAACCTGTTACCCTCCAGATGTGTTGGACTACAATCCTCAGCATCCCCCAGCCAGCATAGCTGGGGGGGGGGGGCGCCAGGTTAGGAAAGTCTGCTATAATCTATAAATCTTTCTACCCTTTACACATTGAACAGGCACTTGATGATTTTAGTTGCACCTTGATGATTTTAGCTGCTCTTTTCTTCGATGGTCATAGCCAATGAAGACCCAATCAGCATCCATGAGCAGTTAGGATTCATTGGCCCCAATGTGCACCATTTCCCACTAATCCACACTGAATCTCATCTGCCATTCTGCTGCCCATTCAGATGCGATGGGAGATCCTTTGGGAGCCTTTAACAGCCTGCTTGGGATGTCCCCACTGTGAATAACCTAGTACCATCTGGACCAGACTGACTTTTGCAACAACCTTGTACCACAGACACATGTAAGATGAGCAAAGGGCTTGTTTTTCCTTAGCTTTAAAACATGATAGGCAAAGCTTTGGATTGCGACCATGCAGGAAATTCGACATTGATTTTTAAGAGTGCTCAGGAATTCTCTACAATGCCATCCAGCATTACATCCTTTGGGTGGAATGGTATATGTGTTTACCTACTGTTACAATATATAACCACTGGGAATGCCAAAAGTACTTTTGGATTCCGGCCAAGATGCCATTGGTCTGTTAGTTTTGTTTGGGATGGGACTTGATCTGCCGTTACTGTGACTTCAAATCCTGGAAATATAATACAAATCCTGGAAATATATGTTCTTGCAGAAAGGAAAAAAACCCTATCTTCTAGATCCTCAGTCAATCAAATCTGCTTTCAAGATACAAGCAAGGACTACAGGAGTGGTATTTATGTTTATCTGGACACATTGCTCTGTTTCTTCTGTAATTATAATTAAACTCTCATTTTTCTAACTCACTAAATACCACATCTTGATACTTCTTTCCAGTTTAGATCAGTGTTTATTTACACTATTTCAGCTATCCACCTCAGAAAAAGCTACAGGTTCATTTTATTTAGAAAGGATTTATTCATAAACTGCAAGCATACAATTAAATACCCAGTGGGGAATTGTTAAATTATAGCACATGAATAGGAAATAAAGCTGCAGGTCTTTAATTGTTCAGTAGTTATAATATTCTATAAACTATGGAAAGTTTTAAAAGCAGTTTTTAAAAATGGACATAATGGAATGATGCGTTTTAATGGTCTGATCTTCAGAATTGTCCCATGGATGCTTACCAAGGTTCTAGAGATAGCATAAAGTGCTGTGTACAGGCAACCAGAAGTGGTTCTCCCATCTGGGTAGGGTGTGCGGAGCTTCTCCCCCTGCCCCCATGTTTGACCCACTGCTCTTATGGTACCACAGTTTAGTTCTTGCTTCACACAACACAAACTCAGCACAGTGCCAGCTGCCTGACACTCTCAGTCGATTCCATTTGTATCTGCTGATTCCCAGGCTGCACATGGGCGATGGTTTCTGCTGCCTTGTGCATGTGCAGTGGTTTCTTTTGCATCAAGTAATTGTTGGGTCAGTGTGTGTGCACTGTACATACTCCACCATTTCAATCAGAAAGCAATAGGCAGCATTGAGCAGGCAGGCACAGGTAGGGTGTCTAGGAGGACCGCTCTGGCTGTTTCCGATGTATGGAGTTCATGCTATTCTGGAGCCAATGAGGAGGATCTGGCTACATATACGAAATGGGTGTTGATGCATGATGCCCACTGCCAATGGCTGCCTTTAAAAACAAAACAAAACCCCTTACCATGTGCTTGTGCAGGATAATGTTGCCATGCATCCTTGTCCACACAGACATGTATACATGTGAAATGACCAATGTGGGTCTAAGAGGGCCTTTAACCAGAGGAGTGGTGTACACACAGTAGACTTATGCACTATGCTCTTACTAAAATGTAAAACATCTACTGCTCAAATGGGGGAATTAGGTCAGTCATTCAAAGTCCAAATATGTGAACTTTATTTTTACAGATTCAAAAGACTGCTTTTGTGTTTTGCTGTGTGGACCCCCCGCCTTCCTGCCTTCGGCTTTGCATGCATGATCTCAAAGTTAGTTTACCTCAGTTGCCCTTTCCCATGCAATGGGTTGCTTGCTTGGCTCCACCTTCTGTTAGCTGCCCGGCTTTCTGTGCCACCAGCCCCAATAGGCACTAACCACCACTGCAGGCACCAGCTTTTCAGAGGTACAAAAACCTAGGAGCCAGCATGACCCACCTCTCTTGTCAATGCTTATTTCCTCTCAGATTTGTGCTCTCCCTACCCACCACTTCTGGTGGGCTATCCACCTATTTGTACTGTAAATTTAAACAATCATACAGTGCTTCATTCATTCATTCATTCATTCATTCATTCATGTATTTAAAGCAACAGTGTATTTATGTATTTATTTATTTATTATGCATGCATGCATTCATTCATTTTTATTTAAAGCAGTTGTTTATTATTTATTTATTCAGTCATTCATTTATTGTTTGTTTATTCTTTTTTATTTAAAGCAATAGTTTATTTTTAATTAATTAATTAATTATTCATTCATTCATTCATTCATTCTTTTTTTATTTAAAGCAATAGTTTATTTTTAAAACTTAAAAACTCTTCTGGAGAGAGTGCGGGAAGTGTTCCATGATGTCACAGGTACTCAGCCAATCAACACTCTGCACAGCCCTTTCTGCTTCAAATGCACAATTAGGTCACCTGGAGCACAATCTTCAAGAGAAGATGATATACATGTGATGGCAATATAGCAGGTACACTTTCCAGAAGGGAGTGGCTCCTGTTTTCCTGTACACACCCTCAGAGATGGAGGTGATACTACAGAATGGCCGCTGGCTGCAATACACATACTTTATTTTTCCTGCCCTGCATGGTTTTGTTCCAAACTCATTTTGCCAGTTTCTGTAGCATCACAAACATTATTTGGGCGAAGCTAAAACCAAGACAACTCAACAACTTCTAGGGTGCTTCCACATGAATCTTTTGTAGCATTATCACCCTGCCTCGTTCATGGAATTTTACTGGGAGCCTAGACGACGTTTTCCACTTGCAAACCACACATGTTTTCTCACTGCTTCTTCCATCTTTTCTCTTGCTGCAGAAAATCCATTAAGGAGAACAAGACGGAATAGCTGTACAATGCCTTCTAATTAATAGTGCTAGGAGCTCTCTATCTGGAAGCGCCCACAATCTAGTCCATTTTACAGCTCCAAATGGGGAGAGACCAGACTTTGATGGCAGAGAACATGCTTTGAGTGCTCAGTGACTCAAATTCAACCTCTGGCGCTTCAGCTGAAGAATCTCAGCAGGGCTGGGAAGTCCCCTCCTTGAAACCTCAGATGGCTGCTGCCAGTTAGAGTTGACAATACTGAATGAGATAGACCGAAAGCCTGGTTCCACATAAGGCAGCTTCATAAGTTCATAGAGTGGCCATGTGTCCTCCTTTATAGAAGACTGTCCTCTATTTGAAGGGTTGCCAGAGGACTGTCCTCTATTTGAAGCTCTCCTCTGTTTGAAGGACTGTCCTGTCCCATTCTGGTGACAGCCTTCCACACTATGGTGAGATGGGCTGTATTCCTGTTTAAATCGTAATAATTATTTCTAAACTGCATCTATCTATCATCTATCTATCTATCTATCTATCTATCAATCATCTATCTATCTACATACATATATGCAATTTAGTAATAATTATATATTATTTTTGGTGATGCATTTTCTCTTTTTTGGCAGTTCATAAGTGGACACCCTAATGCTGAACCAAGTTCATTGTCTTTTTCTGTCAGATCTTACAGCAGTATAGAGATGCAGTATACATGACCTCTTGCGTGTACCAAAACTGGGTTGAATACTTCCTTATTTAAGTATAAATAAACAGGCTGTTGCTCAGCTCACTTCTGAGCACATATTAAACATATTTAATATTTAAATATGTACAAACCGCATAATGTGCTGCAGGTGAGCTAAATTGCAGCCATTCAACCCATTATGCAGAATGAAATATGCAGGGCAGCCTGAGGGCCAACGCAGACAACGCCAACAAAAGACAAGCAGCTATGTCTTTTGTTCTTTATTTCACTCTAGTGTAAATTCAGGGGGCCCAATCCAGACCAGGACAGTAGGGTTAAGCCTCCCTCCTGCTGCAGTCCTAATTTGGATCACCCCTCCTCCTCGCCCCATGCCTGTTGTTTATACTGTCAAATAGTGATCCAAATAGTGATCCATCAGACTTCAGGTAGGGGTTATATTTTTGAATATTCTTCTACATTAAAAACCCACATCTACATCTCCTTGCAGAGAAAGATTTAGTATAACCCTTTCCCCAGTGCACTAGTTGAGTACCTGGACAGAGGTTTGTTTTACATGGGGAAGCATCCAAAAATATAACCCCCCCCCTTCGGCAGTCTGAAATTATACCACTGCATTCTGGGTAACGTGTAGAATGTCTCATGACAGAGTCTCTACCACAGGACTCACTGGAATTGGAGTTCATTTCGCCAACCTTTGACTGCACATAAACGATCGTGTGAATCAGCCCTGACTTCAATAAGATTTTAAGGAGGCTACAGGCAATATTGAGCCTTGCAGAGTAAAATAGTTCAGATTCCACCCAGTAGAGGAAAATGCTATTTACATGTGCATATAAGTCATTGCCTTATCAAGAACATATGAAGAGTCCCGCTGGATCAGACCAAAGGCCTATCTAGTCCAGCATTCTGTTCCCACAGTGGCCAACCAGATGCCTTTGGAAAGCCCAGTAGTGCACAGCAACCTCCGGCTCATGTTGCCAAGCAACACTTATTGAGAGGTGTACTTCCTCTCCGATACTAGAGGTAATATATAGCAATTGTGACCAGGAGTGATTGATAGCCTTCTCCTCCATGAACTTGTCCAATCCTATTTAAAGCCATCCAAGCTGGTGGGCATCACTACATCTTGTGGTAGTGAATTCCATAGGTTAACTATGCCCTGTATGAAGAACTACTTCCTCTTATCTGCCCCAAATCTCTCACCACTTGGCTTAATTGAATGACCTCAGGTTGTGGTATTATGAGAGAAGACGAAAAACTTCTTATTCACTTTCTCCATGCTCTGTAGAATGGGGCTAGGTGGCCCTCCAGATGTTTTGATGTACAACTCCCACCAGCCCTAACCAGCATAGTCAGTGGTGAGGATGATAGGAGTTGTACACCATTACAACTGGAAGGCCACAAGTTGCCCCCCTCTGGTCTAGAAGAATAGTCATCTTTGTAGGAGCAAAAACACAAGATGGCCATGCTATCCAAGCATCTGATTAATTCTGACATTTGCTTTTATATTTATAAATATAGGATTGGATTCAGACTAAAGTTAGGAGTAAGTCTCATTGAACTCAGTGGAACTTTGTGTAGTGATGGGAACCAGCTTGGATGGCTTTAAAAGGGGGTTGGACAAATTCCTGGAGGAAAAGGCTATCAATGGCTACTAGTCTTGATGGCTGTGTGCTACCTCCAGTCCCAGAGGCAGTGAGCCTATGTACCCCGGTTGCTGGGAAACATGGGTGTGGGGGAGGGGGATGCTGTTGCACTTGTGTCCTGCTTGTGGGTTCCCGGTCGACAGCTGGTTGGCCACTGTTTGAACAGAATGCTGGACTAGATGGACCCTTGATCTGATCCAGCATGGCTCTTCTTATGTTCTTAATTTACTTCTGGGTAGAGATGTATTGGATTGCACTATTAGTTAGTCACACTTACGTCTCACTGAAATCAATGTAAAAAATTAATAAAACTAAGTCCTATTGATTTCAGTGGGAACTAAGTGCAACTAACTAAGGCTGCAATCCTAAAGACATTTACTGTGGAGTAAGCTCCACTGAACACAGTGGGATTTATTTCCAAGTAAACTTGCATATGATTGCACTACACATCTGGATCCAACCTATTGTTTTTACATTTTTATATTTATTCAGACTCATGAAACAGACCAAAATCAAGGCATACAACTACAGATGTTCATGTTAATATTTGAATTGGAAATGTCAAACTATTTACCCCAATACCAGATGTAGATTTTTTCACTGGAACATCTGAACATTGATGTAAAAAAAAAAAAATAATAATTAAAAAATGACTTTGCTTATATCTATAATCTTTTAAGTTCTGGATAGCAATACCCATTAACTAAGGGAAAACAGATAACTCAAATGCTTAGCTACCTCCCCTTCAAAATACATTGGACTGTGTGAAGTATATTGTAGTCCATCATTGGTGTGCTATATCTTGGTCCTGATTGTGTTATACTCAACAGAGGGGTAAGCAAAAAGGTCCCCCACATGGTAATGTCTTTCAACACTCTTTACATCCTATTCAGGGGAAGCTGCTCTACGAATAACTTTGCCTATATTGCCTCACCCACCAGTTGACCTGGAAAGGCTTAAAAATTGTATTTCATGTAACTCATTCTAAAGTGAAGAGGAGGTGTTTTTTTTTTTTTTATTACCTGGGGGTGTGTGTGTGTGTTCCTCTCCCTCAGCCCCCTATATAAAAGAAAAGGGATTTCCCCTTACGCCAATTAAAAATCAAACCTCATCTCTTCTTATTTCCCCCTCAAGAAGAAGTTAACCCCTGCTGAGCATTCCCCCAAGGCATCTGCAAAGCCACACAGGTGGGGCACAGCAGCCTTAATGAGAATGAACCAGCTCTGATCTTCCAAGAGATAAACACAAATCTTTTATTCCAGCCACCTGGTCTTTGACCTAACCAAGAAGAAAACAAGCTTATGGCTGTCTACAGAATTGTTGAAGAAATACTCTTGGAAGAAAATAATAATTTAAAAAACAATCCCTGAAAACAGGTGTAATATCTGAAACACACAAAATACTTTGGGGTGTGTGTGTGAATATGAAGTAATGTATATATTCGTTCCCTGAAGGATCCCCTTCTAGTATGTTTCACATCATGCAAGACATATCTCTTAAGAGTTAGGGATCGATACGCAGCTGTATATGTCATCAAATCAATTATTTCAGGGCTTCTTCTTTCCAGAAAATTATTTGCTTCTTGCTGCCAGCTTCCCATGCCTATTTAGATTTTTGTCTTCCAGAACTGGATACAGCTAGTAAAGATTTCCAGAGCTGCAACAAAAACAACCAAGCGTCTTGTGGCACCTCAAAGACTGGCACATTTATTCTGGCACAAGCTTTCTGATGAAGTGGACAGTGTCCACAAAAGCTTATGCCACATAGTAAAGAGACCCTAAAGATATCAACATGTCATTATTGCTTGCTGTTTGACTCAGCTAAAAAAAAGGGAAAGGGGGAGGGGGAAGAGAGCAGTAAAATCTGTGGATTTTTCAAAGATAAAAATCACAGTTTTGATGAAATAAATATGCAACCATCATGGGTTGTTATGCTTCAGAATGTTTTCCTTGGTATTAGACACACTCCCTACTATCCATTTGATGGTCTAATTACTTAGATCCAGGCATGAATCCAAAGGAAGGACATAGAAGAGATCCACGTCTGTAGCTAAAGCTCTGGTGACTCTTTGCCCCGATAGCTCTCGCTTGTTCATGGGCGGCCTATCCATACAGGCAAATTAGGTGATCGCCTAGGGGGCCAAGTTAAGTGGGGTGCCAAATTTGAGGAGAAAAATAGAAATAGAATAATGAAGATGTCATTATTTAAAGTCCTGTGAGCATACAGAGGAAATATGACTGAGGCTGTGGAGGTGCGTGAGGGACCAACTGAGGATGGTGGGGCTAAGTCAGGCTACCCGCCTGCCTGCCTTTGAGACCTGGTCCTCCCTCAGGTGATGCAGGATAGCCTCCTGCTCTGCTTCTGCTCCCAGTTGGAGGCAGGAAGTGACAGCCCCCCACTTCCAGAGCAGTCTCTTCCTTTGACCTCAGAGGGCCAAGCCTAGGGGCTGGCAGTGCCTTGCTGGCCATGTTGCCATGAGGATGCAACTGGGAGCCTGGGAGCCTTCTTCCAGGGACCCTTTTTCCATCTCCTCTGCGGTTTTTATCAGACCCTCTGTGCTAATACAGTGCTTGCTCTCTCTCTCTCTCTCTCTATATATATATATATATATATATATATGGCACATTTTATTATAAATAATAATATTTCTGCTTCTAAAATTAAACAGAAAATAGGGGCAAAATGTTTCCCAGTTTACCAAAAAACCTCAGCCTAGATCAGCCCTTGGGGTTTAGGAGTGGGGGTGCTGATTACATGGTTCACCTAGGGTGCCAGTGGCTTGCCTCTTTGAAGGTAGGAACTCCTGTAAAAAAAGAGCAACATTTGGGTCAAGGATGAATGAGGTCAATGAGGCTAATAATGGAGTGCTCCCACTTCTCCTGAAGAAGGCCCCATATATATTAGTCAGGGCTGAAACATGTAGGGGCTACTCCTCGGAATAGAGCTACATATTTTTTTCACCATCCTGAGACTTTGTCTCTTTATTCCATTGAATGTCTGTACTTGTGACATATCCTCAGTTGAGTTGAACGGAACGCATGATTTGTTGATTAAAAGCTCTCTCCCACTCATTCCCAACAAACATGGGATCCTTCTGAGCCACCAGGGTGGTTTCTCATGGATGAGAGAAAAAGGGGAACATAGACCTGCTGGAGCCTTAACGAAGTTTTCACCTGAAGCATTGTGAAAGTCGCTACAAAACACACTAGGTCAGTGGGCACATTGTATGCAGTTTAGCTACCTAAGGGCATATTGAAGAATTCAACCCCATGTTTCCCAGCAAATGGGAAAGGAATGGCAATCCAGGAGGGCTAATACACTACAATCGCCATGGTGGTTAATACCCAAACACACTTGCAAACACACGCATCCCACGTGAGACACTTTAATCAAGGTTATGTTATGTTAAGTAGAGATACTCAATCAGATAAAGCAATGAAGTCTCAGGATGTTGAAGAAAATAGGTAGTTTTATTTCGAGGGGTAGCCTTCTGTGTTTCAGCTCTGACTAATAGATATGGGCCTTCTTCAGGGCTCTGTATTTCTAAAAGTACCTGCATAGATCTCTGAAAAAGATACTCTCTAAGATGACTTCTGCAACTGGTCATCTTGGAGAGTATCTTTTTCAGAGATCTCTGCAGGTACTATTAGAAGTACAAACCTCTGAAGAAGGCCTAAGCCTCTCTCTCTCTCTCTCTCTCTGTCTCTCTCTCTCTGTCTCTCTGTCTCAATATATATATAACAGGGCCAAAACACGTAGGACTACTCGGAATAAAACTACATATTTTTTTCAACTTCTTGAGACCTCATCTCTTTATTCCATTGGGCATTCTGGATGTTTTCTATGGTTTTTTAAACCCTACAAGTAGAGACGCTGACACATCTATCTGAACCACATTCTGCAACAGTAGTGGAACTTTTATCCTTCACTAGGTAGTGGCATCACTCAAGACAGTGGGTATTCAGAAGACTTGTGTTTTGATTTGTTCCTTCAACTCTCTATGATATTGGCCAGCAGATAGGCAGTGATGGAGGAGCCAAGACAGGGGCAAAATAGGGTCAGAACATCTGCCTATGGAGTATTTTGGTGTTGCCTGCTGTTAATGTTCACTTTGGTAATATTAGCAACAAGTCTGTTGTGGGACCACTCAACTAATATTAGCAGGGATGTTTGAAGGATCATATCTTCACTTCACTGATTTCTGTCCAAGAACAGCATATTTTGGATGCTCTTACAAAGGTCATTGTTGCCACATTGCTATGGATCTCTCTGAATCCTAGCCGCACTCATCCCTAGATTATGTATCTTGCTGTTGAATGGCATGACATCCCTGTGGGTCCATCTGGGTCAGGTATTATAAATATCCCTGCTTTAGATAACATGTTCATCAAGAGGGAAGGAACACTGTCTGCCCCAGTTTTCTGCCTTGAGATGGTTACTTCACACTTTGCATGACAAGAAGTTGCCATCATAGCAAGTTTATTTCAGATTGCCTTGCATGTGCTTTGCACCCACCACTTGCACCTGGCAAGCTCTTGCTGTATTTTGGTGTGTAGGGTGGAGGTGACTGGGACCCTTGTGATAAGTAGCTGCAGGATACAACTTGCATGGTGGGAAGCAAACAAGCATTTAGAATTTTAGCTAGGTTTATAGCTATTCCCCATATATGTAGACTGAATTTTTTATTTTGTTGAATGTGTATTAACCATAATTTATTATTGGCTCATACATCTGTTGCCTTGATCTTGCAGTTTCTTCCAATGAAAATACTTCCAAAACAGAGTTAAAACACAACAGTTCCGGGTTCCCCCTCCCAGCTCATCTTTTTTTTTTTTCTTATTGTAAATACTCTGCTTTATGCATCATAGATCCTCTTATATTCTGTACATGTATTCTTGTGAACAAATGTTATGGACCTTTAGAAGAGTCGGTTATAGCAATTGGATTCTAGCATATTTTTGTTTTATCTTTCCAAGTATATCACATAGTACACTTGGTTGCTGTCTAGAATTGGATCATCTGCTGTTAATAGGTTATAAACTGCATTTTAGTAAGCTCTTTTCTATTGATTCTCAGATATTTTCCTGTAAAGTTTTTTTCCTTGTTGTGAACTCAGCAAAAACAAAAAGAACGCAAAACTTTCTATGGCAGTGCCACAAAAACAAGCTATGGGGTGGATAAATGTCATTGATTTTTTACAGTAAAGACTATGGGTACAATCCCCTCCTTTAAAATTGGTGATGATCGTGCTATAGCTTCAGTTGGATGTGTATAGTACCGGGCAAGTTTTTTTGGATCAATTCCAACTGTTTATTTTTGCAGGCTTTTGAGTCACTCAAAGCTCTGCTTCAGGCAAAAATGTTTAACGAATGAAAGTAGATTAACAGCCAAATCCTACCACATTTACTTTGCTATACTGATTTCAATGAGACTGAAAAACTAAGTAAGTATGCTGCACCTACATAAATTCCCTCTTCAACACAGCGATTAAAAGTACAACAACTTTGTCCCCCTTTACATTTGATCGCCTTATCTGAGACCTCAAAATACATTTAGGGAGCAATCCTATCCAATGCAGGGTGGGAGGAGTGGATCTCCCCCCCCCCCTCCGCCCTGCTTTCACAGCTAGATAGCTGATTTTGGCTATCTAGCTGCTGGACCTCAGAGCGTGGGGAGAGGTGGCCAGACGACACATAGGATGTGTCGTACGTACCAACATTTCCAACATCCCCTCCCTGCTCTTTCCCCAGGAACACCCCATTTTCACCCCTCTGCGCTGCTCTTACATGCACGGAGCCGATCCGCACTGCCTACAAGGTGGTGTGGGAGTGCAGGCTCTGAGGTTGGTTCCCGGGAACCCACCTATCCTATGGCCATCTAGCCACTGATTAGAGGCCATAGGATTGTGCCCTTATAGAATAAACCTATACATGTCTTCTTAAAAGCAGATTTCCAGGTAAGTGGGTATCGCTTTCAAGTGAAAAGCGGTGCTTGTGAATGGGGGTGGGGAAATTAATCAATAAAAATCCCCAAGCGGGACTTGCAACAAAAAGTTGCAGTATAGAGTGTTCCTGTTCAGGGTACCAGCCAGCCATGTTCTCTCCTAGGATATTCCATTCCCTCCTGCTTTTCCATTCCCAACCCCCATGGACACTGGATATTCTGTGGCCTCATTGGGCTGTTTTGGCGTTTTTCCTCCCCTAAACTTTTTTTGTACTTTTACAAACATTTGGGTTCCCTTGAGCATGCTGAGACCCTATTTTGTCTGCAGTTCTATTGGCACTCATCAGCTGAGTTTGCTATTAGAGGGAGTAATGCTATGCAAATATAGAAACAAAACCTATTAATTAGTTTAAATGCTTAACAGAATGTTACTAAGAAGCAAACAGAGTTTTGAAGAATGCCAGATATTACCAGGCTTAACCTCTCATTCACTGGGTCAAGTTGTTATTTTTTAAATTGTAAACGACATAGTTTTCTTTTGCAGAATCACTTTACCCATTGGTTTAAGTAAAGAATGTAACACTGAGATAATCTGTATCTTCTCCCATCATCATCTTTTCATTCTTCTCCTTTCCCCCCTAAGACACAAGGTGACATATCCAAGTGCTTGTCCTTCATCAATTCTTCAGTGAGCAACGGAGCAGAAAGCTCTAATATCTATTCATTTGTAATCTGTCATTCTTAAAGTATTAAGGACAATTGACTTCACATGTCTCAGATAATTAGAATAGTCTTCCTTTGCTCCAGATTTTTAAAGCAAGTGTCTCCCATTCCTAATCAGTACATTTATTGATGTCTTTCAACATATCGTGTCAACTGTGTATTAGATTTAAAGAAAGAACATTGGATAGAATTCCATCTGAGAAAATTACCAAAACAGCTTTTCTCTTTGATTCTACTCTTCCAAAGGAAAAGAATAAAACATATTAGTCATAATAACAATATTTTTATCTTTTGAGGAAAGGTTATGGAAATGGGATATAAAAACATATGCATAAAATTGCCAGTTGACAATGATTCCAGAGCAAATGGATTAATCATGATAGTATCATAGAAGATGAGAAAGTATTTATGGGGGGGAAAAGAATTACAAGATGGTCAGAACATATAATTCCCAACACAGCAAACCTATGTACTGTAGGCATGCTGAGGATCATATAGCAACTAAAGTAAACTAAACATATAGCAAGGTAGGGTTGCATTCTGCAGTTTTGTGCAAGTACCACACTGGCTGTGTTCTGAGTGCTTGGACTCATGCATTTCCCCCTCCCCTCTCCTCGAGAAGGAGATTGGAAGTGTTTACTTCCATTTACAACTAACCATAGTTTGTTGTTATGTCTGAACCAGGGCAAACTATGGTTAGTTTAAGTATGCTTTGTTTCTAGGTAAGCAAGCAGAATACAACTGCTAAGTTAATCAGTAGGCAAATAGTTAGTAGATGGTACAATGATAGTATTAGATGATTCATAGCAAGGTCGAACTGTCTTCCTAATTCAGAACTCTGTAAGGTGGGGGAGAGAGTATATTGAAAAGTTGCCTCTTATGATGTGCCTGTTCATTGTAGACCACTGGATAGAAGTTTAGTCATTATAAAATCTGAACTAAGCATCTTCAGATATGCGAGCAATAGGTTTGTGGCTTCAAGTGGACCTCAGCTGCCTCCAGATATGGACAAACCAGATGCTATCTGAAGTTGAAACAGCTTAGGAAAGGGTGCTTCCAGATGGGGGGTTCCTAGTGTTACCAGTGAGGAAACATCATGCAGCTCTTCCATCTTTTTCTCCATAACAGATTTGCTGCAGTAAGAGGAAAGAGGGAAGAAATAGTGGGAAAATACAGGAGGGTTAAGAGTGGAAAATGATGATGACATCTGGACCCCCTGTAAAATTCTGTGAAAGAGGCAGGGTGACTGCACCATAAAAGCCTTGTCTGGAAGCACCCAATGAGACTTATGGGCTTGAGCAATGATGGGCTGAAATTATAATTGGGGGTGGGGTGTAATGCCTGGCCTTTGTTTTCCTGCTCAGCTGGGATCCCCTCGAGAAAAGCCTCACATGATGAGGATGACTGCAGTGGAATTCAGCTTCCATCGATTTGGCTTGTCCAGAATGGGCAGCAGTCCTACTCTTCCACACACTCTAAAAGCCAGCTCATAAATATGAAGCTAAAACAGAAACAATGTTGGAAAGCACCCCACCCTTTTAAAGTAGCTATAGATGTAGCTTTTTTTTAATTATAAAGGGCTGCCACACACTGTCCTGATACAGCCAAACTGCTTTGTTGATAATACCACTGTTTTAACCTGAGCTGATGTATGTTGACTATATACACTCTATATTATAGAGGAAATAAAAGGATCTAAACAAAAGGTCACATTTGGAATGGCAGAAGTGACTCTTCTAGGACATCCAATTAAACAAAGATACATTTGACTTGAGTCAGTTTAGGCAAAAGCCATTGCAATTATCCTTCTCCCAAAATTCTAAGACAGAGACTACTGTCATTGTGTACCATATTCCCTCTGGAACAGCAGTATATATAAATTTCTGGGCCCCTCAAATCTTGGTCATGACTTCTGTTGATTTAAGAGCAGGGGTGATGGACTACATCTCCAGATGGACAACATCTCCTACCATCCATGACCATCAGCCATGTTGGCTGGAGCTGATTTAGAGTGAACTTATTCCAGTTAAGTAACAGTGGGCAGAAGAGGCCACATGAGAGTTGGGACTGGTCTATTCAAGACCGTCGTCAGTGGGGAGAAGTACCATAAAAGGGTACCCCCATGTTGTGTGGGGATTTCCACTACATTCTCACTATGGACTGACTGTGCCAGTAACAGTAGCTTTATCATTCCCTTGTCTGCCACATGAAACATGGGGGATCACCACTAGAGTTGCTGTGAGTCTTGGGGAGATGTAATATGCTGAAGTAATATTTCCAAATCCGGGCAATAGCCCACATACCATTAATGGTTGTGATAAGCCAATTCATACATTGATTTTTATAGCTGGGTATAAAATGTTTAAATGGCAAAAGATACCAGCTATACCATGAGTTGTGAATGGCTTGTGTACATTTCAATGGCCACGTTGTCCTGCAGGAAACACATAAGTGGTGATTTAGAAAGAATTACCCCCCTTCTGTGTTTATTTGGGAGAATGTAGCCATCTAAATGTTGTATTTATACCATTCTCAGAATCGACAGTTCTACACATGTATTTTGCCATTCAAACTTAGGTACTTTTTGTACATGAGTACTTAAAAAGTCAAATATGCACTGGCTCATATTGCGTAGTTTTTGATGGTTATGGAATAATTCAGTCCAATGTGTATTTATATCAGAACATAAAACTGGGAAAGAACTGTTGATTAGGGTTTCGTAACTCCTGGCACCAAAGTAATCAAGATAAAGATTTAAATATTTTTTCCTCTTGCACTTTGCTCCCTCTTTGCCTTAAGAAACAAATTGATATTGCACATAGATAATGTCTTTCTTTTTATAGTAAAACAAAAATTACACAAGATTGAACAATTAGAAATGAATGTCAGGTTAAAGAGACAGTAGAAGTATACTTGCTTCCCACTGACTCATTTTAGCCACTTCTTAAACTTTAGAAAGGGTTGACTCCCATGTTACAGAACCATTTGAAGTATAGTACTACTTAACCTTCACTTTCTCTCATTTTTGTTTTACATTAGAATATGTATAGAGAAATTAGCACATCTTTACAGACTTCAGGGCCTTATTCCCATACAGTTTAACACAAGAGTTAGGTATACTGTATGGAGACTGAAGTACTATGTCCAAAATTAACTCTATGGGTATAATTCCCCAGATCCTTTGTAGCCTTAGGGAGTGTCAGAATCCAGGTGATCTTGACCTGGGGCTCCAAGATAGGTCCTGTTGTAGCCCTGCTAAGCAAGGCCCGTCCTGTCAGTAGGCAGAGTGAGGCAGTTGCTTCAGGCAGCAGATGCTGGGGGCAGCAGGAAAGTGTCGGAGGTCATGTAGCCTGCCTTGCACCCTCTAAGCTAGCCTGCTGCCTTCAGATGCAGTGGAGGAAGCTGCCGCATTCCCAGTATTGAAATAAGATACATCTGCTGGTCCAGTTAGCTTTTGTACATGGAATGGGAGGGGCGCCATCTTGTTCTTCACCTCAGGCAGCAGAATGTCTTGGGTCAGTCCTGCTGCTAAGGGGTATCAAATGCAGAATCAACTTCCAGTGGTGGGAAAATGGTGATGAAAATGATGATGGTGATGACGATGACAGGGGCACTGAAGGGGCAAAGTGAAGTTTGATGGAATGGGAGCTTTGTCTCACCTGTTAAATTTCTGAATGAGATCTAATAGTATAGCCCACTTTAAGATGTCCATCTTAAACATAGTTTCTCTGAAGTTCTATTGATTTTTATAGAATTAACTTTTCAAGTAAGCATGTTTAGAGCTGAGCCCTTATTTAAATTTTCAGTTTATGATTCATTTATAATTTGTAAAAAGTTCTTTTCCTTCAAGTAATCAAGGGATCCAGCAATAGGGGTTGGGCAGGGTGAACTACTTTTCTGGGGGTGCTGTTTGATCTGATGCCACTTTGAAATTCTGAGGTACAAATTGTTTCTATGTGGCTGCCTAAGAGCTATGCACTGTTCTTCCCATTGATATGTTCTTCCCAGTGAATGTTTCCTCCATCAGGACCAAAAGAAAATGTCTAAATGATGGTTGCAACAGCAGTAGCAGGAATGGAGTCATGTCTGGCTGCTAAATGTTACTATTTTGTAGCACAATATGAACCAAGTTGAAGACTTGAGAGAGCAGATGCATTATTTTCTATTTGAGGCTCAAGGTTTTAACAGACCTGGATTAGATTATGGCAAGACCGTCAATTTATTCATGAAATTCAAACATGCGTATGCCTATGGAAACAAAAAGAAATTATTTCTTTTACCTTGGACAGAACACATGTGCAGGGCTTTAAAAGGAAGTGTGTGTGTGTGCCACATTAATTACTGACACCAAGTGATTTCCCAATTAAGTGAACAATTAGCATGAATCATATAATCAGCAGTAAATATTTGAAATGGAAAAGATCTATTAGGTCATTAGTTTGTCTTACTGCAAATGTAGGAATATCCCTGCCAGTGCATGAATAATGAAGACAGTTAATTCGGCAGGAAAACTTAAACTGATTGACAGGCTTGGAATAAAATACAAGTTTGCTAGTATCTCTTATATTTGAACTGCTAGAGACTGGGTTATTTAATCCTAGTTTTGCTGTTGTCAAATCTAAACAATTGGTAATCCAGAGTGACAAACATGATGGATAGAAATGTGAGAGTATCACTTTGCTGAAGGAACAAATAAAAGTACCATGTAGCAAAGCATTTCTTTCCCAAGGACAAATGATTTTCCCATTGATTGAAGATATTTTTAATTCTTCTCTGGACTATCTCCAGGAAATTGGTAATAATCACTAATTGTATTTTTGTAAGCCAAATGAAAGGATGCATTCTCTCTTGAAATTTGCCTTTAGTTTTTGCAATTAATTACATTGCTCTTTTATGTGATTAAGCGAAATTGTAACACGAAGACAAGAATTAGCTAATTAACCCTTGCTAGAAGATCTGAAACTAGTATGAATTAGACCTTCTTTTTGCTGTCCTGAGAGTTAGATTTTTCATGCTAATACCTCTTATAAATGTGATTTTAAAAAAGGGGCTCCCATTTAAAAGCTTACAATTAATTAGTCTAATTGTGTGTCAATAGGAATAGCTCAAAATAATGTTTATCCCTGTGATATCAACAATTGGTCATGTAGGTGGGTGTGGGAGCAGAGCAAAGATAATCAAGCAAACCAAGTCCTTCAAGATGATTGCTGTTTTATTCATTTATGTTTACTGCTTTTCAACAAAACAAGTGGACTGTTCTTAAAAGGATTCTTATGGGAGTGGACTGGGATCATTTTTACTGGGCAAAGGAAGTGTAAAATTAACATGGCTGTATGAGATATTGTGCATACAGTCTTTTGGCTATACTTGGGAAACATAGGAGGCTGACAGCGCAATTCTGTGCATGTCTACTCAAAAGTAACTCCTATTGAATTCAGTTGGATTTATTCCCAGGTAGTTGTGGATGGGATTGCAGCCTAAGGCTGCCACCATCACCACTTGCTGCAATACTAAAAAGCCAATTGTATCTCTTTATCATGCTCCAGCATGACCAAGAAACCAACAATAATTACGCAGGAATATGCAATGAAGGGATAATTGTGATGCACATTAACTTGCTTCTGTTTTACCTGTCCAAGGGGGTGTCTCCACCAGTGATCTACTCTAGTCTGGCTGCGTGTTGAGGTTGGGTATGCTAGCCCTGCCTAGGGGTGTGCCTTTCACCGTGACCCAGGTCAAGGGATGTTTCCTGTGTGTTTCCTCTCCCTGCACAAACCAATCAGAAGCAACTCCCATTGTGCTCAATGAGACTTGTCCCCTGAATGCCCAGATCAGAATTTGCAGAGATCCTCCTCAACTGAAATGGCACAGTTTAAAGCACATTCCCTAAATGCTCTAAAGTGTGATCTCGAGGCTCTGATTCTCCATTGTTTGGTTTATTGCCTTAGGAAGTAACTATTTCACAGCTTCGTTATAGAGATCCTGCGCAGTATCGGTTTAGTTAGAAAGGGGGCTGGTTTCCCATGCCTGTGTTCTCTCCCCCCACTTTCCCAATACAAGCATATGTGTGTCTACTCAGAAATAACTCTCATTGTGTTCAATGAGGTGTGCTCCTGAAATGCAGGTCCATCTGGACCTTCAGGGAAAAGGAGAAAGGGGCAGGGAGAGCGGGAGGGAAGCCTCTTTTATTGGTTGAGCAGCCCCTGCCAGTCAGATAATGTTCACTCCAACCCCCTCCAATCAGGAAGTATTTTCTGTGGAGTGATTTTTACTGGTGCAGAGTACCCCCCTGTGGAGCCCTGCATGGATCAAATTGCAGCAAAGCTGATTCCTTTTAAAAAATTTGGTACTCCTCCATTCGCTTCTCTTTCCATTATCATGGAGACACGTTCCAAGAAATTTACTCTTCTCCATTGATATTAAGTTATTTTCTGATGGAGCATATGTTGTGCACATACACGCAGAGTAGAAATGGAGGAAGTGGCTGAACCTTTTTTTAAAAAAACTTCCTCTAGCCATGGTAAACTGAGAGTCTTTGTATAGAAGACATAGGGGCTGCCAGACACTCTCCTAAGGCAGCCAAATCACTTTGTCGATGGTACCACTATTTTTAACCTGAGCTGACATATGTTAACCATGTAGAGGATGTGAAGAGGTCAGAAGAAAGGTCAAGGTTGGCATGACAGAAGCAATTCTCTTAGGACACTCAATTGAGCTTAGGACATCCAATTGACTTCGAGTCTGAAGGCAAAAGCCATTACAATTATCCCACTCACAAAATTCAAAGACAACCAGGCTTCATTGTTTATTGTGTGTCTAGGAACTATTGTTGTTTTGAAGTTTAATTATTTTTTATTTAATGGTATTTATTTATTTACATTTAATTAATGGTATTTAATGGCTTGTGCAAACACTACATAATAAAACCATCATAAAACACAATAGAAAAACTTACAGTAACATGACACAAGAACAAAATCACCTTAACCTGGAAAGGATGTTGAAAGAAGTAAGTTTTCAGTTGGTGCTGAAAACCCAAAAGGGTTGGAGTTCCAGAGATTGGGTGCTGTGCCACTAAAGACTATTGTGGACTGTCATAGACTAGGCCTCCAATATAGGCAGATTATCTCCTGATGAGCACAGCCTCCAAACCTGCAGGAAGGGGGTCAGGTAGCCACTTAAATTGGGGGTGGGCAGATGGTAGATTGATAAAAATCAAAGTAGATCCTACCGGCCTGAAGTCTACCCCCCCCCCCCCCGGTCCTGAGTTGAACCCTCAAATGATTTTCTGGGTCCACTGCAGAGACACTGATTTGGTTTGGATGACATGACAGCCCACCATGGGTTACTTAACCTTTGGGGTGCTGTGGCAAGTGCCATCCACCATTATGAATATGCGAGCCCCGGCCAGAGGTTGCTGTAGCTTGTCATGCCATCCGAATCTGGTAATGTGGTTATTTGAGGGTTAAACAATCCTCATATAACCCACGGTCTATTTTAGGGTTATGCAAGGGTTCTTTAACCCTCAAATAACCCCCACTGCCCATATTTGGATGACATGACAAGCCACTGCAATCCCTGGCTGGGGCTTGTATATTCATAATGGCAGCCAGCACACACTGCAGCTCCTTATGGGTAGATTAATCCACAGTGGGCTGTCGTGTTGTGTGAACTGGCGCACTGTCATTACAGCAATGATGATGTGACTTGGACTACTGATACAAAAGTACTGAAATAGAAATTTGGTTTTTGTGTTTCTACTAGCATTTCTACTAGCATTTCTTTCCCAAAATTTTATTTAAGTTTCAACATTTAATTTTTGATGCTTGCACTTTTCCACCAAATAGCCATCTGTACTTACCATAAAGAAATAAATTTATTTATTTGTTGTTCAGTCATGTCCGACTCTTCGTGACCCCATGGACCATAGCACGCCAGGCCTTCCTGTCCTCCGCTCTCTCCCGGAGTGTGCTCAAGTTCATATTCATTGCATCGGTGATGCTATCTAGCCAACCATTTATTTATACTTAAGAGTAAAATAAAAAATAAAATAAAAATCAGGGTTAATCAGTTCTAACAGAGCAAAAATCTTCCATTCTATGGAAACAAACTAGAACTCTTCAATTCTCTCTTCCAGGAAGAGATTGACAGTCACAATATATCATGGCTACAAACCACAGGCTATTTAAGCTGGCATTTTTGTTTTCTAGGAATAGCTTAGTTATATTACTTTGAATGGAGCTTAAGACAACTTCTGTGCAAATATGTGGCTTACGTGGTTTCAGTATTGCAGTGTTTAGCATTTGGACTCTGATTCAGAAATGTATATACACTCATAATTAGGCAAAGGCAAATAATAATTCACAAATTTGTTCTCCTCTGCCCTGCCCAATGAAGATGGGTAAAGTAGATATTAAATCCTTCCTATTGCTAAGCTTAAAGAAATCAAATTCTTGTAACACACATTTTCATTTAACTAGTGCACCTTCCAAGTATCATAAAGCGCCAAGGGAGTTTGCATTGGCATCACACCTAGTTACAGTAGTGCTAAGTTTCAAGTTGCAGCAAAAACTAACATCTGGAGGTAATTGGCTGGATTTTAACTGGCTTTGGTGGTAATATGTAAGTCACATTTCATCCCAGTGTATATTTCATTCATCTTATAAAAAGATACTTCTTTCCAAGCCTCCTAGACATATTCCTTTGCTTTCTCATATATCAGAAGTATCAGATGGAGCAGACCACATAAAGCCGAAGAAGTCCATGCTACAGTCTTAACTTGAACAATTCCGAGCATTGTTGCCAACAAGTCCATTTTCTTCAAGGAAAATAAAAATCCACACATTTTGCTTCTGATCCCATTTATACAGAAGCCATCAGTAGCAAAAGGGTTTGTTTTGTGTGTGTGTGTGTGGGGGGGGGATGTTGGTTGGTTTGATAATACAAATCTGAGATGCATGCAAAAAAAGAGAAATAACTTGGAATGAAGCAGCAAAAACTTGATGGCTCCTGGAAGATGACAGTGAATGGCCCAGCATGGGATTTTTTTAGGTATGTCGTTGGTCACAACTCATTTAATGTTCTTTGTTGAATTTGCAGAATAAAGTTAAGGGGGCAGAGTAACTAGGCAATAAATGGAGAGTACTAAGTTGCACGTTTTCTGTCACTTTGGGTGGAGCTACAGAAGTGTAGCTAGTTACACAGAAATGCTAGTGACAAAACACTGACTGATGCTTCTCAGAAGAAAAAGTGCCTTCAAGATGGGATGGTTTGGAGCAGAGCACCAGATGACCAGTGTTTGTTCATCAATCCCTATTGAGCCATAGCTTCAGAACTTGCTCATCAGTCTGCTCAACTTGACTTGAGTGTGAGAACGCTGCTTACTTTTCTTGACCGCTTCCTCAGATCATGGCTTTGTATTTGCAAATAGGTCAGGCCCTTCCAACTTTCTGCTGCTGCCTCAGATCTTCACCCCCCCTTGACCTTGACAGTATTCCTGCCTCTGACGTCTCTCTGACCTCTGTCTTTTTGACCTCTCTATTTGCCTGTTCAGACTCGCAACATTCTGGATGGTTCAGACTATGCACTGGCCTCCAGCATCTTAGATCCCGGTCTGCCTTCTTCTCTGGAACTCAACCCTACCTCATTTGGAACAATCAGTATGCCTTTGTCCAGGGCTGCCTGAAGCAAAGGACAAGATGGCAACCCTCCCATTGCATGTACAAAAGCTGCCTGGACTAGCAGTTGGATTTTTCTTCAACAACAGGCATTGGGACAGCATCCTCTACCACACCTGAAGGCAGCAGGCCAGCTTAGGGGATGCAGGGCATACTGCATGGCCCACAGCTCTTTCCTCCAATACCTTGCTACCACCTCCCTGCATCTGTTGCCTGAGGTGAGTGTCTCACTTTGCCTAATGGTAGGACTAGCCCTGCCCCTGTCCCCATTTTCCCCCTGGACTGAAAGGATGGAGCTGATCCTTCCAAGGACTGTCAAGTTTCTATAAAAAGTGAATTAGTTAAGAAATCTAAAGCTATGACTGTGAATTATGAAAAGCAATTCACAAGTAAAGATATTATCTGATGTTAACAGCATTAAATATAGTCAACAATTTGAAAGACCAATATGATTGGAAAAAGATGGCAACCCATTTGTGATGCATTCTCCAGCAGGGATTATCATAATATACCACTGATACTTTTTTTTCCTTCTTCCGCTAGCACTACCACAAAAATGTGGTGCTCTTATGCCAGACATATTGAAAATTCCAAGCTGGACTCACTATCCCATTGGTTTGCTGATACTTACCAATGCAGCTCTGCTTTTGACATGAATTTGACACAGGTGCAGACACAGCCCGAACATACGGGAGCAATTTTCTGATTCATTAATGGAAGCCCTGAAGGAGAGTTGGAATAAGATGTACAAGGTAATGTGACATTGTTAAGAATTAACATTTCTTGCAGAGGACAAAGATTAAATCTGGGGGGGGGGAATCTACCTTCTCATTAGGCTTCATGGCTACTCAGATTATTTAGATTTAAACTCAGCCCCCAAATGACTAAGAATAAATTGGCTTCAGTCACAGTGTCAGAAACCCCCATATTATTTGGGCCTACTTGCCTTCAAATGGGAAATTCAGTGATGAAGTGGGTACTTTGCAAGGCTCCAGCTTAGGTCCCTTGCACTCTTCACTAAGTCCAGTTAGAAAGACTCAAGCTGCAGGGATAGGAACAACTTCTATTCCTAATAACTTAGAACTGCTATCAGTGCACAGTACGGCCAGCAGGTAGTAATAGGCTAGCTTAGGGGTCCCCAACGTTTTTGGGTTGGTGGGTACATTTGACATTTTGAAAGAACATCATGGTGCTCTCACAAAATGGCTGCCATATGGGGGGAGCTTGCCCATTTATAAAATGGCTGCCATAGCTGGTCACAAAACACTCATTTTTGAAAAGGCAAACTGGCGAGATTAAAAGAAAAGTAACTTGCCCAAGAATATAAGTACCAGGCAGAAGTGGGGTCTGAGATCCAAAACACAAAAACACTTTTATGAACCCAAATAAAGATGGCACTGGAGGGCAGCACTTTGCTTTGCAGCATACCAGCATACCAGCCTCCCAGATATTTTTTTTAATTTAAAAAATCTTCAGACATCAAATAAAATCAGGAGTGGGGGGGAGCTACTGAGGTAGCTCAGAGGTACCAAGAGAGGTGGCCATGGGCACCATGTTGGAGACCTCAGGGCTAGGTAGACTAGGGATGTTGGAGAAATCTGCAACCGATTCAAATGAGTTCAGATTTCTATGAATCCAGCCTGTGGATTCTGCAACAGACTGGCTTTTTATGAGTTGTGCGGATTCCATGGACTTGTGGACTTTTCTTAACTTTGGGGGGGATTTGTGCAAATTCGCACTTGCGCTAAGGTGCGTTGACACTAATGCACACTTGCACCAATGTGCACTAGCATGAATGCTCACCTGAGCAAGTGGAACCAATTTTTCATACAACCCTAAAAAATATTAGATTCTGTCAATGAGCAGATGATGGAATGAAAGACACCTGAGAACCACGAAACACAACAAAATCCATACATCCCTAAGCTAGATGAATGAATAAATAGCTGTCATCCATATCTCTGTGCTCCTTCATGGGATTTAAGACGGGCTGATATAGTAGTGGTGATGGTGGTAGTGGTAACTCAGCTGCATTGAAGCAGCAGAACTTTGAGAAAGGTCACAGTGCAAGTGCTGACTCTTCTTGTGCTTGTGCCGAATTTCACTGGGTTCACTCCACTTGCTATGCTTTGGATACTGCAGCTCAAATGTCTGTTGATGCTACTGTATCTGAAGTAAGTTACAGCAATAAGATTCATTCAGCATATTGTCAGGACTTCCTTTTTATATTTATGCAGAACGGTTTCGTGAGTTCAGGATTCATAGACATCTGTGGAGTTTTTCACTTGACCGGATGTGGAGAAGGGAGGGTTTGCACATCACAACAACCCATCATGGGAGAAAAGCTATGCAGTGCGGGTTCTTCCGCAAATCACAAGCAGTGTGTAGTTTGTGACCCTGACAGATTATCGGACTTGCCGCAGCTTGTTTTTACCCTCCTTCCCCCTTGGTCCTCCACCAAGCAGCTTGCTTGCCACTCCCCTCAACCCACAATGGGTTGGCTGTCCTGGGTTTGGACAACACGCCAACCCATTGTGGGTAAAACAACCCTCTGAACAAGCCATGGGCTGTCAGGGTGGCTTGTTGCCTACAAATAAGCCACACTGGAGGAAGCGATCCCGGTTCAGATGACATGACAACTCACCATGTCTTGTCACCCACAATAGGTTGTCATGTCATGCGAACCCAGTTGAATTCTACATGTTACATTGGGGAGACCTGACTGCAGGGCCACAGCAATGAGGCAAGAAATTAAAAAATTGTGTAAAGCTGTGGCAAGATTATTGATGTGTGGGAATAGGGATCAATCTATCATGAAAGAAGACATGATAAGAGAAATCTGACATCCAGGCACTAAATTCATCATTACACATAAACGAATCCCATTGATTCAAATTAGTGGGATAGGACAGGAAACTTGATAACCAATCTGCTTTCCTAGATAAAATGTAAGAATTTGGATTTCAGGTGACCTCACCCCATTTACTTTGTAAATTTAAATAGCAAGCTTTGTGAATATAGCAGAACACTGGGGGCAGGGAGGAATAAAATGCTAGACACAGGTTTACTAAAAACATTAAGGGCATTTATACAGTCCAAGTGAAGAGCTTTTATGTCCCGTTGATTATGTGTTAGATCTAGATTTAGTTATATTTAAAGCAGACCTATTAAAATCAATGAGACTTAAAACAGTCATGACTAACTTAAGTCCCATTTATTTCAATAGGTCTGCTCTGATTAATTCTGGAACCAACCCTATAACAGGAGAGATCTTGGCATGAGTTCTTGAAATCAATGGGACTTAAATGTCCTTAACTTTGAGATACACACACACACACACAGACACACACTGTAAAATACAAAAACAGTCTATCTCAGCCTTCTTAAACCTGGTGCCCTCCTGATGTGTTGGACTACCACACATTTGGCAGGCAGGTCTATCTCTTACCCTGTGTCTTTAGGTATACATCAAACTTATTAGGACACCTTATAGTGCAGTACTATACATGTCCACTCAAAAGTAAGTTCAGTTGAGTTCAGTGGACTTTACTCCCAGGAAGGTAGGATTACAACTTCTGTGAGTGGTTTTCTACTTTCAAACAAGATTTTTGGTGACCAAAATATCACTGCGGTGGTGTCCTTTGCTTATTATTCATCTGCTAGTTATACAGCTATATAATGTTGTTGAGCTAAAGGGTTGTGCTGTTGTTTAAGGACAACACTGTTAGAATAGAAGGACGATACTATATGAATGTGATCACTCCAGCTTCCTGAAACCTGGGACGTTTCAGAACAGACTTTGTCTTGTATATTTTTCCCAGTGAATGAGAGATATTCAGCAGAATGTATGAGGCAAACATAAGTAAGTGGTGCACTTGTTTGGTTAAGACGGCTAGCCTTGACCTCCATCTTCAAACTCTTGTCCTTTTATTAGTCACGTGTTTCCTGAATCAGAGAATATTTTTGGAGAGGGAAAATTGTTCTGGGACTGAAGGAGTGTTGCGAGCCAGACAGAAATGCCCAGATGACAAATAGCTTTCCAGGATACCCAAGGTTCATCCAGCTGCTCTGCTGCATACTTATGTGATTGATGGTGTTGATGTTCTAAATAGGCTTAAGATATGCCAAGTATAAGAGCCATAACAAAGTCCATCAGACTCACATTGTAGATAGGCAAACAGGCCTGTTCCCAGCATATGGCAATTCTGAGAAGGGTATTGCTGTTACATATAACCTTGCAAGAGCTCGTCTGGTTTCTGTCCAAGTTAGACAAAAACTATTTTCTGTTCAGGAATGAATAAGGGTCACTTCAGGTCTGTCTGAAGCTTCCAATTACTACAGATTTGCACTGTAACTGGACACCCTTTGGAGTTACCCTTCCTGATTTCTTAGCAGAGATCAATACAACATTTTTCTTCCGTGGTGTAAATGGGACAAAAATAGAGACACATTCAGAAATATGGTCCATTTTGCTTGAGAGAACTGTCATATCTGTCTATGTTTAAATAACAAAAAAATAAAAATAAAAATGACCAAATCTCTATTGTAGAGTTAAAGACTTCTTCCTTTACCATTTCTCCAAAGTGTATGTAATCAAAGCCACCAGGTGAGGTTTCAATTAATGATTGCCTTTGCACAAACAAGTTACTCTTCCTAGTATTTTCTTCACATTACAGCAACTTTGGTGTTTCAAAGGAAAGTGGTCAACTGCTTGAGGTGGTTGAAAATAGGACTATGACACAAGTAGGGACAGCTAGAGAAATACTTCTTCCTGTATTTGTACATTAGATGAACCCATAATTCCTGTTGAATACTAGTGGTAGAATCCATCCGAAGTGAAGCATTCGACAAGGTGAAAAGGCGGACAGGGCTTCTGCACTTTTAACAGCTGTTTAGAAAACAGAAAGTCCAGGGCTGGCATGCTTGGGCAGCTGACAAGGCTCCAGGGTTCATCTAGGGTGGGTGGGTATTTTTTCTGGTCCTGTACTCGGAGCAGCACTGAGCAGCTGGATCTAACCACCCTTCTAATTCCACACAATGTCCCTGACCTAGCATTGTCCTGGGGCATTGTGGAAAATTTAAAAGGTAGCTAGACCCAGCCACCCAGCACTACTTGGAGTTCTGCGATCACAACCAGATATGCCCGGCAGAACCCACTGACAGAGGAGAGGGCCCTTCAAGCCTCAAGCTGGCCCTGAGAATGGCTATGTTCATACATAAATGCTATGCCATGGTTTGTGTTATCCATGGTTTGTTGCTTTAGCCATGAATTATCTTTCTGACAAGCAAACAAACCATGGTTTGTTTTCACTTGTTCTGGTTTGTTTCTGTCCTGCCCATGATGCCAGCCTTCAGAGTAGTTTTGTTTTTACGCTGCTCTTGCTGTTTCAGGGCAGACAGCAGTGCAAACAAGCCAGGCATAAGCCAAGGTTCTGGGTTCAGGCATCACGACAAGCCATGGTTTAAAGAAGCCATATGCCAACAGGTATAGGGTTCCCTCCACCCCTCACTCCTGCATGATAATGTATGCATTTAAGAACCTTACTTATCCCACTCTTTAGCCTGACAGCTCTCAGACTGGCTAATAATATTCAAAGGCATGATAAAAGTGTTTTAAAAATGCAATAAAAACAGAGACAGCCAAAGATGTGCCAGACATATACCAGTGTAGAGCCTAGTTAAAATACAATCTTAAACACTTTTAAAAAATCTGAAAGACCTGGGCAAATAAGAAGGTTCTCATCTGGCTCCAGGGTCAGGTATGAGTCCCTGAGAAGAGGATTCTAGAGCAGGGGTTCCACAACAGATCTCAGGTCACAATCCGGGAAAAGCTTCTGCTGATGATCTTAATATCTGGGCAGGTTCCTGAGGGAGAAGGTGGTCCTTAAGGTACTCTGCTCCCTGCTATTTAGGACTTTTAAGAAAAGGTAAAGGTGTCCCCAACCAGTCGTGTCCGACTCTAGGGTGTGGTGCTCATCTCCATTTCTAAGCCGAAGAGCCAGCGCTGTCCGAAGACGCTTCCGTGGTCATGTGGCCAGCATGACTGAACACCGAGGTGCACGGAACGCTGTTACCTTTCCCGCCGAAGTGGTGCCTATTTATCTACTTGCAATTTCTTGCTTTCGAACTGCTAGGTTGGCAGGAGCTGGGACTGAAGACGGGAGCTCACTCCATCACGCAGTACTCAGGTCTCGAACTGCTGTCCTGCCGAACTTCTGGTCTGCAGTTCAGCGTCTTAACCACTAAGCCACCGCAGACTTTAAAGACCAACAATTTGAATCATGCCCAGGAACACACCAGGAGCCAGTATAGTTGTTTAAAGAGTGGAGAGAGCTATGATAAGCCATACGTACCAAAATGCCCTCTTCTACACAACTATGAAAAGTACTGGAGCCCTTCTGTTCTTTGCAGCTGGGACACACTACTCCAGAAGAATGCTTTATACCAGAGTAAAGGACATATCATTAATAAACACAAAGGTCTCAATCCAGGGAAAGTAAATTGTCCTTGTCCCATTGAAATCAATGAGACAAAATTAGCTATGACTAAGGCTACAGCCCTATACCCACTTACTTGGAAGTGAGCTTCACTGAAGTTAATGGGACTTGTATAGGATTGTGTTGTAATGTGGGAACCCAGACTTTGGTGTGATTTCTATAATATTGTCCTCTAGTACAAATGGTGAAGTCCTATTGCAGGTGCGTTTTTAAAACATGAAAGTAACAGGAATCTTAATTTGCACTTAATTGGGCACCTCAGAAACACAGGTAGGGGACAGACCATTTTAAAGGGAATTGAGTGTGATATGACTGAGGTATCCTTGCCCATAGTATACACACGCATTTCTTAGGACGCACTTCTGTCTCTGTTCAAACAGGTATTGCAGGTTTTTGTAGCACTACAAAATCCTGAAAAACCCCGCAAAACTGTTTGAGCAGAGATGACAAAAGAAGTGAGTGCAGACATTATCAGCAATGACCACTTTTGTCTTACTGTTTTCTCTTTCCATCTGTGTTAATTAAGCTTTTCCAAGGGATTTGCTTAAAGAAGAAATGAGTGCAACAGGAATTCCAAGCAGTGGTTTTTAGTCCCAAATGTAGGTGGGCACGTCCAGCTGTGTTTATGTCAGTGATTAAAGTCTAATTCCTGTCTGACCCCCATGCCTTGAGATGGCCCAGCCACCTGGGTAGCTTAGAAGTGACTGCATTGGCCATTCACATTTATGCAGCTGAGACTCCCATTCAGGTTTGCCAGATGTCCCTTTAAATGGAGATTCTCTGAGAATACCAGAGTGATGTAGACCAGAGTGATATAGTAGGACATAATAATACACGCTCCTTACTACAAATCCACATAACTCCAAGCATGTCAATTCTATAATACCTCCTACTTAATTTGACAGCTTGGCCGCTAAATTTGGCATTTAGACCCACTGTACTGTTCGATCGTCTTACAGATAATATCAAGGTGCATCAATTAGGTATGTAGCTGAGTATCACTGAGAGTTTACGGTACTAGCAGTGCAATCCTATAAATGTCTACTCAGAAGGAAGTCCCAGTTCAATCAGAGTCACTCATAGGAAAGTGTGCATAGGATTACAGCCTCAGTTACCTGCACTTTACAATTAAATTGAGCACCTGTTGCAGGATTCCATTTTGCCATCTGACTATTACAGTGAGGCATGTCTATGTCCCTTGACAAAGGTCAGAGTGGAAGCAAGCAGCAGACCTAAAATGAAGCACAGATTTGCTAAGATTCAAATGTCTGGCAGAACCACAAGGAAGCTGAGTAGAAATATTGAGTGCTATCCAGATCTATTCAAGTCAAGGAATGTTTTGCCATTGATTTCACTGCATAGATTGCAGTCATGAAGTTTGGGACTATTCGGGATTTATGAGCCTTTGTTTCTTACACTTACATTTTGCAGTAATAGGACATCAATACAGAGAAAGGAGAAGATCTCAAGAGGCTGAAGAATGAGTGGTTCAGGATAAGGCCATGTGGATTCTACCAATACACCCTGCAGTTAAACTATCATTTTGATATCCTTATTGGAATGCCACATAAATTGTGGAGCATATTGTAAGACAGCAGTGATTACACTGGTTTTCTTGAAGCCATTTCGCAATTAACACCGATCTCAGCAGATTTTGATTATACACACAACTACATGTACGAACACCATATTAAACTAAATATTAAATGTCTAGTAAATATTACTAATATACTAATGTAAAATCATAGGGTTGTATCCAATGGTGTCATTCCTCTGGTGCAAAACTTCTACCACTTGCAGAAACCCACTTTTCTTGCTTGTACTAGTGTCAAATCCAGTACTTTGATTCTTCTTGCCCAAGTGATTGGACAAGCTGTTGCACAGGTCATCTTGCAAGGTGTTTCACAAAGTGTTCCACAACTCATTATGACTTCATTATGCTTGCTGTTGCTTGTTTTAGTTGTTCTTTTCACAGTTGTGAAAGTGCTAGTCGAACAGTGTCAACTCTTGTGATTTTTCCACAGTGTTGGATTTTATCCCATATAACACATTTGTGCAATGGCAGAAGTATACAGTCCTGAGATATCTTCCCTGAAATGAGGGATTAGACAAGGAGTTTCCTAATTCCATACAATGTGCACACACACACATGCAGATGCACACACACATGAAATAGCTCCACCATTTGATATGAAATGTAAAAGTTGATAAACACAATGCTAAGGTGAGAGGTCTAAGGTGAGCTGTTAAATCATGAGAATCAACAAGAAGCTGTTAACAATGAGAAAAATAAAGGTGTGTGGATTGCAAGAATTCTTAAAATGTTAGGATTCAATGAGAAGCAGTGAAGGGCAAGGGAATTAGGAGATACAGACATGCCAATCATTAAAAGAATGACAAGAAGAAAAAGGAGAACTTATTTTCCAAGACAGATGCTTAAGACTGAAGCCTTAGGCATAGACTAATATTTCCAACCCTTGGGCTTGGTAGGGCTTTTGCCATAACATATGCTTCTAATCTAGAATCAAGAATCTGGACATTAGGGGCACACATATCTTTCTTCTCTGCTCTTCCTGGTAAGCCACTGATATAAAAATGTGGGACAGAGCAGGTCAGGAGGTGAGAATGGTACACCTACAAATTGATCAAGTAACACTGTGCCAGAGGAGGAGTGGTGGTTTGGTTTATTGTTCCCAACCTTTTAGACATGGTAAATGCGAAGTAGTTTTTTTCAGCTCTTGCTGCAGGCATGAGTAGAAGAATGGACTCCGCATAGCAGTGACCTGAGGGCTAGGGATGGAGGAATTTACCTTTTCACTCTCCACAATTCACCTATTACAAACGAAACCCAATTGAAAGAAAGAAAGCAGCTCGGAATTGCCCTTTACAAAACATTTGCATAATAAGGTTTTGTTCAACCTTAATGGCCACATACAGTGCTTTGTTCATGAGGTACAAAAGATGTCTGAGGTAAAAGGTTCATACATTTTTATTGCAGCTCAGTCTTATCTTTTCCAGTCTGCCTCTTCCTCAGCATGGGAAAGCCTATCAAGACTGGCCTAAAACAGAGATTATTATTTTTTAAAGCCCCATGAACATAAGACAGAAATGTACTGCAAGCAGAAATGAAACAAAAAAGGTGTGTGTGGGGGCAGGCGGGCGGGTGTGGACTCTTTCTGGCTTGCCCTGGCAGAAAGAAAGAAAGAAAGAAAGAAAATAATAGATGACTTCTCCATTCAAATGCTCATAGATAGTTATCAAGCTAGTCAGCTGCTGCAGGGCTCATGCTTCGCCCTGCCAAAGCTTTGATGATGGACACCCACTGTGAGCTAAGCACTTCTGTCTTTTGGCCCTCCAATAGTTCCAGTTGAAAACATTACATAGCAGGAAAGGGGCTAGGGATGTGGTGGGGATGGGTGGGTGGGTTTAAGATATTCTTGCTTTTTCAATGTGGCATTGAAACAAGGTATTTTGTTTTTACTCCTCTTTGAAGCCCACACTGCAGTTCTACAATTCCACTACACCATTCTATCAATGTATTGTCCACCTTGCTTCCTACTGAATCCTTTCTCTTCTGTCAATACTTTTCCTGAGCTCTAGTGCTCAGAATGCATACTGGTTTGTTACTGGAGACGTTCACTGGTTCCCAGCTGATTTTAAAAAGAGATCCTTTATTTACATGGCGTAGCAATGACATAATGTACCTATACTGCAGTGCGTCCCTGCTGTTTAGTGGACTGCTCAGGGTGTTGTGAATAAGAGGTTGGTGGTGATTGTGCTCTGCATTTCATGCATCAGGCTGCAGTAGCCTGGTGCAGATTGAATAGTAACAGGATGTCAAGGGCTCCTTGGAGGCCTCTCTCAGTCTAATCCAGTAGCCAAGTCCAGACACAGACAAATGGATTCTTTTCAAAGCTTTATTCCTCTTTTACAACTTAACAACTCTACTGTTAGCAACTAGATATGAGCAGCAGAGTACCTATGCCCTACGTTGCAACAGTTGGTCCCCATTTGAAAGGGAATCACTGGCAGACCCCTGAACTTAAGGACTAGGGAGAGTCCCTCCCCTTTTCCCTTCGATCCTCTGGGCGCAGCCGTTGTTTGCGCGCCAACCGGGCACTACACATCCTTTCTGCGCCCTCCATTTGGCGCCGCTCTCTGCGTCGGCGTTGCGTGTCCATCAAGTCTGCTTCCCGTGCTCTGTCACTCCCTGGACTGCTATCTAAGCTAGGAATGCTGGTGGGAGGAATCTCCGTCAGCTGTTGGCCCTGGGAAAGAGGAGCGCGCTCCTCTCCCAGGAGCAACTGCTCTTCCTCAGAATCAGAACTACTCTGGGATTCTATGGGCTCAGTGTCCACCCTGACACAGGAAACCAATAGAGGAGCATGTGGTAAACATTGTTTACTTGGACTTCCAAAAGGCCTTTCACAGAGTCTTCACCAAAGACTCTTGAGCAAATTTAGCAGTCATGGAATAAGAGAAGTCCTTTTATGGAATAGAAAGTAGAGCTTATGAATAAATGGTAACTTCTTCCAATGGAGGGATGTAAACAGTGGGGTCCCACAGGGATCTGTATTGGAACCAATGCTTTTCAATTTGTTCATACATGATCTGGAATTATGAGTGAGCAGTGCAGGGGGGCCAAGTTTTCTGATGACACCAAATGATTTAGGGTGGTTGAAACAAAAAGGGATTGCGAATTGCTCCAAAAGGATCTCTCCAAACTGGGTGAATGGGCATGGAAATGGCAAATGCAGTTCAATGTAAGCTGCATGTGAAGCATGTTGAGGCAAAAAATCCCAACTTCACATATATGCTGATGGGATCTGAGCTAGCAGTGACTGACCAAGAAAGAGATCTTGCGGTTGTAGTGGACAGCTTGATGAAAATGTTGACTCAGTGTGCAGCTGCTGTGAAAAAGCAAATTCCATGTTAGGCATAATTACAAAAGGAACTGAAAATAAAACTGCCAATATACTGTCCTTATACAAATCTATGGTGTGACCACACCTAGAATACCGTGTACAGTTCTGGTCACCACACCTAAAAAAGGATATTGTAGAGTTGGAAAAAGTGTGAAAAAGAGCAACTAAGGGAGCAATCCTATGGCTGCTAGTCAGTGGCTAGATGGCCATAGGATACATCGGTTTCCGGAAACCGACCTCAGAGCGTATGCTCTAAGGCCGGTTCTCCCCCTCCCGCACTGCCTAGCAGGCAGCTCGGAATGGTCCTGCACTCCGCGCTTGGAAGAGGAGCATGGAGTGGTAAAAACGGGGTGTTCTGGGGGTGTTCCAGGGTGGGGAAGGCAGAAATGCTGGTATGACACATCCAACGTGTCATCTGGCAGCCACTTACCCCTCTCTGCCTTCTCGTGGCTAGACAGCTGAAATCGGCTGTATAGCCACAAATACAGGGTGGCCAAAGCGCAGAGGGGACAATTCCCTCCATGCTTCTCCTGCCCTACATTGGATAGGCAGTCACCTCCAAGTTCGGAGGCAGCTGCCTATCCCAGTAGGATTGCTCCCTAAAATGATCAAGGGGCTTGAGCAACTCCCCTATGAGGAAAAGTTACAACAACTGGGACTGTTTAGCTTAGAAAAAAGTAAGTAGAGACATGATAGAGATGTACAAAATTATGCACTGAGTGAAGAAAATGGATAGGGAGACATTTTTCTCCCTCTCTTATAATACAGGAACCTATGGTCATCCCATGAAGCTGATTGGTGGGAGATTCAGGACAGATAAAAGGAAAGTCTTCTTCACACAATGTATAGTTAAACTACAGAATTCACTTCTACAAGATGTAGTGATGGCCATCAATTTGGATGGCTTTTAAAGGGGATTGGATAAATTCATGGAGGAGAAGGCTATCAATGTCTACTAGTCCTGATGGCTATATGTTACCTCCAGTATCAGAGGCAGTATGACTATGTACATCAGTTGCTGGGGAACATAGGTAGGAGGGTCCTGTTGTACTCATGCCCTGCTTGTGAGTTTCCCCTGGGCAGCTGGTTGGCCACTGTGTGAACAGAATGCTGGGCTAGATGGACCATAGTCTGAAGTAGTATGACTCTTCTGACATTCTTATGTGCATAAGAGACCCTGTTGCCACCGCATTCAGTGAATGCATGAAGGGACAACAAGGTTGAACTAACTGACCACACACCCTAATGCTGTCCCAACCACTGGCCATGCTCCCTGGCAGCTACATGATAAGCCTTATTGAGAAAGGATCCTACCTACATATATAGCTATGGGTACATAGGTCTCCTTCACATAGTTGGGAAACCTGAGCCACTTAAGGGCTTTATGGTTTTGTTCAGGGCCAGTGTCATGGGTAGGCAAGTTCGGGTACCTGCTGAGGGCTCACACCCCAGCAGGGCCACACTGACAAGAGCTCTCTGGAGTTGCTTCTCCTCTTCACCATTGTAACCTGCTTGTTCACCTGCCTCTCAGTCTGGCCTAGACAATGGTGATGGTGAGAAGGAGAAGCAGTAGATGCCAGTGCCTACTTGCACACTGGCTTTCTGTCTGTGGTAGCAATAATGAGAAATAAGATGAGGAGCAATAGCAGGTGGTGACAGTAGCAGTGAGAAGGAGGATACACTGATGGAACAGGCCCTGTAAAGGTGTCTTGCCCAAAGCCACACAAAAACCTGGAATTGTTCATGAACAATCCTGTGGTGCTGAAGGCCATTATGTCATGTGTTTTGATGTGAGGAAAGTTGCTGTTAGGAACACAGGAACCAAGGAAGCTGCCTTATACTGCGTCAGACCATTCGTCCACCTAGCCCAGTATTGTCAACACTGACTGGCAGTGGCTCTCCAGAGTTTCAGGCAGGAGTTTTTCCAGCCCTACCTGGTGACACCAGAGATTGAATCTGGAATCTTCTGCATGCAAAGCATACTACTGAGCTACAGCTCCTCCTATTTCCATTTTACATAGGATAAACCGATGTTAATCAACTGGTATGTTGCCTAGGATGACCCAGAAAGATCAAAAAAGATTTGAAGTTAGGCCTATCTTTCTATTGGACAGCACAGTTAAGTAGGTAAAATAAGGGTTATCCTAACTAACCTCAAGTATTTTCATGTGCAAAGCAAACGTTGCAGTAATTGTTTGGGTTATGCAAGTCATTTTATTAAGTGCCAGGGAAGTAAAAATGAATTACAGTGGAGTCCTGTCCTTGGAATATCGTAAGTTCTGAAATTAATGGTGTATCCTCCATTTCTCTCAATGCTACCACAACCCCTATATAAATAGTACTGCCATATATATATATATATATATATATATATATACACACACACACACACACACACACACACACACATACACATTTTGCTTGGGAGGACACTGCTAATAATTAAATATTAGCAAGAAGTATGTTTGGACATTCAAAGACAAGAGCGTTAGGTAATAGCAGCTCTCTCTTTTTCTTTTGTTTGAATTCCTTATTATTTTAGTCCTAGGGCAAGATAATATAATGTCTTTCTCTTGATGGCAGCTTTAAATAATAATTAAAAATATTCCCCCTCCCCTATCCACACTGCATTTGCCTTTCCTTTATTTTGAGCAGATATGAAACATTAGCTTGGTTCATTCTTCTCTGTCTGATTGCCAGACCTCTCAAACTCATTGTTTTTCTCAACATGTGTGCAATTTTCACTATTTTTGTCCAGCAGTGACCTTTGGAATTCCAGAATAATTTTTCCTCCCCTTCCTGGTGCCCTCACGTGACCCAGGAAAACAAACATCTGAGAGACCTCTGGGCATCTCTCACATCTGCTGGGGGATATGATGAAGGCCATTGTGTGATGTGTTTTGAACAGCAGGTGTTGGGCTCGGAAAAGGGTGGGCTGGTTTTGCAGGGGTTGGGCTGGATCTGTACTTAATTCTTAGTTCCCAGGCTATTTAGGAAACAGCTTAAAACATGGCTTAATCTGTTTGTACAAATTTAACATTGTAAAACCCACAATAAGGAATTGCTAATCAAATGCTCACCCGTATTTGGTTTCTAAGTGGCTAGATTTTGAACGGTTCACTGTCTGCAAAGAAATAATTAATAAAATAAAAATAAAGTACACATTTAAATCTGTAGCCAGGATTCCAAAAGTAACAAACCTTATTCCCAAGAAATACCACTGACAGATTAGTTTAGGACAGTTAATTAGCATTTAGCCATAGTTTTCAACTAGAGCAAAACAGGAACGTTTTTGTCATTTGCCCAGTAACACAACTGTAAGCATGACTTAGGGGTGGCTACAGACAAACATTTATTATATTGGTGCTGCCTGTCAATGTATATCTGCTCCCAATTTTTCAAGGACAGCTCTGATTCTCTGACATCTGTTTGTGGTAAATCCCTATCCCTATTTTTGAGTTGCTGTTTGAACTGAATGAAACAGAGTAACTTTATTACTCAGAGTTTCTAGAGTTGCCATTCTTCCTCTTTCAGCCCTTTCCCTGTCATCCCTACACATTAAATATATGAAGTGGGACCAGACGTATCCTGATTCTGATGCACATGAACACCAAGGCGCCATGTACGCTTTTTCTGTCCATGGGCTGAATTCCAGTCTGGGAAAAGTCTTGAGGGCTGCGTTCCATTTGTGGGTGGGGTCAAAGGCAAAGTGGGTATGGCCAAAGCCAGAGTCTGCAGAGTTGGTGGCTCCAGAGTTGGTGGAGCCAAAATGTGATCTTACTGCTTTTAAGCCTACTCAGAAGTAAGCACAAAGAAAGAAAACATGGAAGGATCATGCATAGAAGACATCATAATCTGGTTGCCCCGTTAAGTTCCGTGAATGAGGTGAGGGGTGGGGGTGGCTGCGCCGTAAAAGCTTCCTTGGGAAGCAGCCTGTATCAGGCTGAACTTAATTTTTTTGGTTCTTCTCTGGAATGTTTAGTGCTAAAAGGGCTCTACCAGGAGCACGGGGTATTCCTGCCAATTTTCACTCATGTGGGGTTGTGGCTATGGATGTGAAAGTGGCACAACAGTGGTCATATCAGGTCAGTGTGTGCGAAAAGTAGCATCATACTTTACACTCCCGTGAAGTTTTATTTTGTTGTGCACTAGTACCAAGCAAGCTAAGGGCGGGGGGAAAGAAGTAGAAGCCCACAGGTTTTTTTCCCATAAATATCATTGAAATTCTATTTCTGTAGAATCTTTCAAATTTTGTCAGGCAAGTACAGAATGTTGCTGGGTGTTCACACTTATCTGCCAGGCATAAATGCTATAAATGGATGATTACTTTAAATACATCTACTTTAAGAAGAGAGTTATGGGACTGCACAAAAGCATCACGCTGTGTCTATTCGCAGTGAGGCACCTGGAAATAAATAAGTTGATGTAATCATTGTTAGCAAACCCACAAAATACTCATTACCTCTTTAGCCAGACATGTTACCTCCCCTTGAACTGAATTCTAATTGGATTTCCTTTAAGTTGTCAGTCGCAAGAGCTGGTTCACATGTATGATAGGAAGAACGATGTATGAAACAGTGTGTTTGGGTTGTTGCCATATGTAGCCCATCTCCATCCTCTTCTGGTTACTCATTTCCTGGGAAACATGGGCATACATTCCACCTACTTATTTCTCTATTAATTCCATGTAACACTTGAATTCATCTCACAGCAAAACTTTGTACTGAGTATAATTCAGGCTGGCATGAGCCACATTTTGACACCCAGATATTTTCTTTGCCTGTCCCTATTTATCTTTCCCAGAACGCCTCCTGGTCTCTATCTTTCTCTCTCTCAAGTTTTATAAAAGGTGTGTTTAACTGTTGCAAGTTTAGGCAGAGTATATTGTAAGATTTTTTCATATGGATTACAGAGAGAAATGTCCTTGTTCACATCATTGTTGAGTACAAATGCATTACATTGTTACCCATGATTAGTTAAATCAAATTCAGCCATCCAAAAAATTCAGTGTGATTAGTTTGTTATATATATAATGCAACTGGACTCCAAAATTCTCTCAGTGTAAATCATTGTTACTGCAGTTCTTTAGTAAACTGTTAACTTTACGAGGTGCATTCAATCCCACATTTTCTTCAACCTTCCAAGTTTGATGGAGCTGTCTGGATTTTCCAGCATCTAACAAAAGTTTTCCCCTGCATTCTTGATGCTGTATCCACACCTGTAGTAGCGATCTGGAATCCAGTGAGCTTGAAAAAAAGTGTGGTTACCTTGACAATGGCATTGAGAGATTGATCGAAAGGCAGAGGCAAGAGAAAGAAAGAAAGAAAGAAAGAAAGAAAGAAAGAAAGAATGCCGTGATCTAAGCTTAGTTCATGTCGTGTGTGAAAAGGAAGCAACTCCGCAATCTATGTACATGGATATAAAGGCAACATGCATTCTCTCCAGAGCCAGTTCCACATTTATCTGGGCCATTGTGCAAATACAGTAATCTGAGTGGGGATTGGTGGGGCAGAGGTGTGGCCAAACTGAATGAAGAATAAAGTGGGATGCACTCTTACTTGGTGGTGACTTGTGAGATCAGAGATGGTGTGCAAAGTGAGAGTAAATATGGAAATGCTAGTTCCCAATGGACCTTGGTAAGTGCCCAAACTCACCAACCACTGGCGCCTGCCATGATTCCAACTTATTAGGGAGAAACATTACTATGTTTCTATGCAGAAGGCATTTTCCTGTAGTAATTTAAAAAACAGTCATGTGTAGATCTTAACTTGCAAGATTCCAATGACTGTGTAACTGCTGAATATATAATACTTTCCCTCATTTGTTTCCTGATGTAGCTATTCTTCCACTTAAAAGTTATATACTGGCATACATAAAATACATTTCTGGGGGAGGGGAAAATCCACGATTTGCTTGAAAAAAGTCCAAATTGACCTTCTTGGGGGAACAAAAATTCTTTCAGCAACAGTCAGATCACTTCTCTTAGTCTGACAAACTGAAGAGCGTTATTGTCACCGTTTTTGGGGTATCTGATTGTGGAAATGTGGCAGAAGTGTAAGGGCTACCCCCCCCCCCGGATCATAAACAGAGCAGAGACCCTGTGAATAGGTTTCCTTTTGTTTGAATATTCCTGCTGTCACCTTGAAAAGGAGCAAAAAGTAGGTATGAAAATTAGAACTGGAGATGCTGCACACGATGCTACAAAAAGTAAAACTGATCCTCCTATTCACTTTGAATATTTTTTGCCAGCCTTTATTAGTATAATGAGATCCATTTGGCACATTAACAATCATGTGTCTCTTTAATAAAGAAAGAGAAGTGTGGGTTTTTCTTCTTGAGTATCATATTCATTTAAAATCAAGTAGGCAACTCAAAGGTTAAGAGGTTTAATATTCCAGAACTCTACAACTGAGGGACTGTATGGTCCACTTTATTGTTATTAATTATTCAGAGAGCTGATGGGGATTATTACAAACTCAACATGGTAGAAGAAAATCCCAAATATCTTTTGCCTGCTTTGCAATGTGACCATTTAATATTGAGAATGTGGTTGTTGGCAGGTTATTTATGTACTACTAGCAAATGCACCTGGCTTTGTGTGGGTTGGAATAGCCCTTAGTTTGATATAGTGAAGCCTTCAAACAAAGTTACACAGCTGAGAGAGTTTGACACATTGTCCCTACCTTATTTGAGTGAAGCTATCGTCACTGGCACCCGCGGGCATGCCCCCTGCCATGTTGCACCCTTATAGCTTCCTGAGGGAATGGTTTGCCCAGTTCATTCCCCCAAGGGGGGCTGGTCACCAGCAAGGGGTGGGGGAGGACAGCTGTATAACTCTGTCCCTCAGACTACTACCCCCCTGGCTTCAAACTGTATTGACTGCAAAGCTATGCAATGGTTAGGGAAGTCTGCCAGCTAGTGACTGAAGATGATACTGCAGGTTTCAAACAGATGGACATATTTAAATTAATTAATGTGTTTTTTAAAAGCCAAATAACCCTGAGGTGCACACCCTAGGGTGCCCTTAGTATGTGTGCCAAGTTTCAGGTGTCTAGGTTTCCTGGTCTTGGACCTATGACACTGACAGACAGACACACAGCCTCTTTTATTATTATAGAATATTAAATAACCACCCATTGCTACTTTACATGCTATGAATATTTCCTGTGTGAAATGGGAAGCTCAGTCATGACACATTTGCAGGTAAATGTGACATGGATCTAATAGTATGTTACAATTTAGTAATTTCCTCCTGAAAACCTGTTAGAAAAGATTAAATACATACAACTGTGTTCCATGACTGAAAGGGGGGTTGTGGGGAGAAGAGCCCACTTCCACATGTAAATGTATAATAAACTGGCCACTTCTGAATTGCCAAAAGGAGGAAATGCGTCACCAAAAAAGAAGACAAAAGGGGGATACTGATTTGCACATGATTTGGGTATGGTGATATAGATATATATACACAAATTTAGAAATAAGCATTACAGTTTAAATAGAAATATAGCACATCTCACTGCAGTGAGGAAAACTGTGGCTGGCTGGCCTGTGTGCCTGCTCAGTCTGGTACCAGGTCTTATGTTCTTCACAGGGGTGCTGCTAGGTACTTAAAAGATTTGGGGCCCAGGCCCATGGGCCACAACTCTGCATAAAATTTGCATATGCTATTATATATGCAAATTAAGACATAATTACTAGGATTCGTTTAGAATTCACAGATGGCAAAGCTTTCTGTGAAATTAATTCCTCATGTATGCAACCTCAAATAAAATGAATTTGTTAATTTGCACCCGACCTCAGATCATCCTAAATCAGTAGTTCCTCTTCAATTGCAATTACTTTGCTATCTCTCACTGTCCCATTCTGACTTCTCTCTCTCTCTCTCTCTGTCCTGCAGGAGTATTGCCCCCACCCCATGCAATTAAGCTTAAAGGACAATCTTCCACTAGCATCAGTGGACACTTGGGGCTCTGGGGAGACATCCAGAGCCCTGTAGGCCTAGGACTAACAACACCCCTGGTTCTTTCTCTGTAAACTGAAACAGCCCTTCAAACAGAGGACAATCCTCTGGCAGCCCTTCAAATAGAGGACTGTCCTCTGTAAAACAGGACACATGGCTACCCTATGCCTTTAAGTAAACTATTTGCTAGATTCAGCGTAGCCCTTCCTTGGCAATCAGCTCCACATGTGAGAGCTAAAAGGGTGTTGGGGATGAGTGCGTGCACACACGTTCCTGACCTTGGCCATGCTGGCTGGCTGGCTGGGAATTGTAGTCCATCCCATCTCGAGGGCACCAGGTTCTAACTAATCTCTTTGGGGTGGGGTGGGCAACTCCTCAAAAGAAAAGAAAAAACTAGTCAGGGAGAGTGATGAGGTGGCAAAGACAGTTATTAGAGAAGCAAGTATTCTGCTGTAATTACTAAATTCAAATATCCTGTGACTGAAAGCTGAGGCAGAGAATGCAGTAGTGGTAAATATTTTGGGGAGATGTAAGCACTACACCTCACTACTCCTTGGAATCATCCCTGTTTTGGGGTGGTGGTTGTGTGGAGGTTCTTGCTATTGGGTGTGTGTGTGAGTCTATAGAAGCTTTTTAAGTCTCTCCAGTACCCCAAACTGGGGAAAGCTTCAATTAATTGTGGTTGATAATCTCAACTCTCTTGCTGCCACTACAGGGCCTAATTGGCTCTTGTGCATCACTCTCCATGAGATTACTACAATAATTCATTTTAAAATGATTCATTAATTCATTATTGCAACAGAATTAGTTGGCACCCCAAGAATCTAATTAATTTTCATTTTGAAAGCGCATTATGTGCTAGTCTCTCCCCTGTTATCTTCCAGTCCTTCCTTTCCCCCATTTCTCTCTCTCTCTCCCTCTCTCTCTCTCTCCCCCCTTCCCACCCCCTGCTCCACCCCAATGAAGTATTTTGTTTTAGTTCTTCCGGACAGGATTTGGATAAGATGTTGTAAATCAATGTTCCAAAGCCAAGGAACATGATGAAGATGTGTCCTCTCATCTTGTAGCACTCTATGACGCCATAATGTTGGAAACAAAGCATTTCCAAGAAGTTTTATGCCATACTAAAAGACATCCCATCACAGCTTGCCCAAGGTGTGGCTTACACTTTTCCTTTAAGACTACTGCAAAGCCCATGTCACCATGGGTGCTAGTAGTCTGAGAATGATTGGATGAAAGTATGTTTGGCTGTTTCCCTTGCAACTGGAACAATTTTCAGGGGGCATTTCCTTCTTTCCCTCCCTCTTCTTCTCTCAACTTTTCAGTTATGTCCTGCATCAGCTCACCTTCAACGAGCACCCCAGTAATGCAACCTCTTCCCACTACATTAAAGCAGGCCTCCCCCCGCCATAGCAAACAGGGTCTTCCAACCCACCTGCCTCTCATTCACCCACACAATTAGCCTCCCTCCTTCCAATGAGAACCCCCTCCCATTACATGAAAGCCTATTCAGACCCACCCCTCCTCTGTTGCAGGGATAGGGGGTGTCCCAAGCCCTCACCCCCACCCGGGCCTAAAAAACAAAAGCTGAGATGGGGGAGGGGGAGAGAAGAAAAAATGCAGCCTTTCTTTCACCTGCCCTGAGCCAGAGCCATCCAATATGGCTCCAGTCCTGCTCCCCGCCCACTCCTGCCATTTCACCCCACCCACTATTCCCTCTCTCTCGCACATGCACAAATCCCACCCATGCACATGGCATCATGGGAGGAACACCAGCAGCCCCTACTTTCTTGCTCTCTGATTCATCCCATTTGAAACAATACAATCCAGGGGAGGGGGGAGAGCACGGCCATTGCCCCTAACAACTGCCCTGAGGCCTAGCAGTGTGCTCCATGAAGCCTGCCTGTGAAGCAAAATGAATAATTACAAACCCAAACAGAAACAGAAAAAAAGGAGAGCAGGAAGATGCAGGTAATGGAGGTCAAAAACACATGTCAGATCAGGCACTGTTTGGCGCGGAGCAAATAAACTGACACTGAACTGTTGAGCAATAGGAGACTGGCGCGGAGCAAATGCACATACTGTTTTGCTATCAAAGCTCAAGCTTTGAACTTTCTCTAAGTTTCAACATTTTCTGCACATCTGCACTGCTCAAGCTTCATTTTTTTTTTTAAAAAAAGAGCAAAACTGGTCTGGTAGATCTCTATTAATAAGCATTACACTACCGTATTCTTATATAGATTCATTCTGAGAGCTGAATGCCAGAAATATACAGTTACGTATGCTAAACCAAACTAAAGTAGGAATTAATGTTATGTCTGGGTTCATTGGAAATCTTTTGCCTTAAAACCCTGGTGCAACAAAATGTGTGTGTGTGTGTGTGGGGGGGGGAGGCATTAAACCACAGTTCCACCTTTGCCTACTCCTGTTTTTCTTGCTGTGAATCTTGTAATCAATTTGGGCCAACCCACTATTGAGTAGAGTGGGATCTCAGCTTCAGGCAGCAGAGGGCGGGGGGCGGCACTGGCAGCATCCTGCCCAGCCATTCCTCCTTAGCCCCCTGCCTGCCCCCAGCCATTACTCTCTATTGGAGGATGGAGCTAAGTGTGCCACACAGCTTGCCCTGAGCCCCCTAAGCTAGCTTGCTGCCCTCAACTGTGGTAGAAGATGTTGTCCTATTGCCAGTATTGAAGTAAGATTCAATTGCTACTCCCGTTGGCTTCTGTACACAGAATTGGGGGTGAGGGGGCATTATCTTGTCTTTCACCTCAGGCTTTGGCTGGCCTGAAACATTTAAGAAGGAAAAGAAGGCAAAGATACTGAAATGTCAAACATGACAATGGTATAAGTCAGGTTTAGCTGCATGAGTGCAACCAGCAAGTCATGCCTCTGCAGAGGCAGTATAATACAAAACAAGACCAAGTTAAAAGAAAATGAGGGAAATCTTAAGCTCTGGAGTTGCATGCATATCTAGCCAGCAAGCTATGCTTTTCCTAACAGCATTCACAAAGGAACTTAACTCTTTCAGGATCTATCCTGAATCAGTGGAAACATGCCACAGCTACATAGTATTGATTTTTCAGCCTCTTGTATGATAGCCTCACAAATCCCATTGAAAGAAAATAGTATGATAAACAGTCCACAAGCTTGCCTCTTAAAACACACACACACAACAAGAAGTAGTTGTGCAGCCAGTGCTGACTCCAGTTTTTGGCCCCCTCCCTCAGGGTGAGTTTACCTTCTCACCACAGCTGCTACTGCTCCTCTTCTTTCTTATCCTTGCTACTCCTTCCTTGCAGCCACTGAGGAAGGAGGCAGTGGCATCTGCTGCTTCTCACCACCACCAGCACTGTCTGGGCCAGAGAGAGAGGCAGGTGAACAAGCAGATGGCAATGGTGAAGAGGAGGAGCAACTCCAGGGGGGTCTTGTCAGTGGGCCCCTGCTGCGGTGTGTGTCCTTGGCAGGTGCCCCACCATGCCTACTCTTAGTGCCAGCCCTGTGTGCAGCACTGGAGAGGTGGAATGCACAGTTTTCAATGAACTAAATAAAGATAAATGCAGTGTGTGAAATAGCAGGACAATACAGCTGAGGGATGTGGTACTTAGTAGCCTTTCCTTGCTGATGTTTGTCTCTAATTTTTTTAAAGCAGGTGTGACAAAATCACAATGCTTGCCATGTGGCATCTATATTAATGTTTATATGTGTTTGCTGTGTTAAGTAGAATCCAGATAAGTTAGGGTTAACTGTTTGGTAGTGAGTGAATGAAAGGTGGGGAGGGCTTTGTGTGAGTGTGTGTGTGTGTGTGTGTGTGTGAGAGAGAGAGAGAGAGAGAGAGAGAGAGAGAGAGAACTGAGCTTATAATAAAAGGCAGGAGCAGACAGTTGGTTAGATAGGGGTTAGAGATAGAGATATGAACTTGAGCACACTCCGGGAAAGAGTAGAGGACAGGAAGGCCTGGCGTGCTATGGTCCATGGGGTCACGAAGAGTCGGACACGACTTAACGATTGAACAACAAGAGATGGAGATAGGGCTTTAGGGTTTGATGAAGCTACATCTAGATAGTGGGCTTGTGGGAATAGGAGTTAGAAGGGTTAGAGTAGGCAGGGTAAGACTGAGAACTGAGTGATTAATTCTAAGATACGACACCCCTTGTATTAAATAAACTTTAATTTCTTTGTTTTTAAATTATAAAATCCCATGTCTTGTTCATCTTTCTCCGCTACAAATAGTGTTCATATTTCCTGGGTACTTCTGCTGGTTGGGTAAAGGGAACCAGTTAAGCACACCAGTTAGGCACACTAGGCACACTTTTACCTGGTGGATTTAGGGGCTGAAGCTTGTGGGACAGTGAAAACAGCTGTCCCAAAGCAGAGGCAAATGGACCTGAGGGAGGGTTATGTCACAGCAGGACTATACAGTGAGTGAGTGCTCAGCCCCTAAAAGTGCAATTTTATATATGTTTATTCAGAAATAAGTCCCCTCCCCCATCTAGTGGGACTTAGTCCCTAAAAAGTTTGTTTAAGATTACAGTCTAAAAGTAATCATTAATAATACATGAAATGAATGAAATACCGCACAGATGATTTGAGTGGGGAACTGCAAAGACTGTGGACAGGGTTTCAGGGGGCTATGTGCAAAGTGTCCTCTGGTGGACTCCCTTCACCTTTGGTGGATCCTGGTGGCTTATATGGAGGTGAAAAGCAGCGGTAATAACAGTGGGCTAAGCAGTAGCAGATGCTCCATGGACCCTCCATTTTAGTTTTTCATCATGCCCCCAATGGAGTGTTGCTTTGGGCAGCCCTCCCCAACTGACTGCCCCCCCAGATGTGTTGGATTGCAACTCCAAGCCAGCCAGCAAGGCCCATATGGAGGGCACCAAGTTAGGGAAGGCTGGGCTGGAGTGTGGGACTGGGAATGTTGGCACATCTGGGAATGCTGGGAGTTGGGGGGAGGTTGGGGGAGGCTACTTTCAGGCATTGTGGGAAATTTAAATGGCAGCTATAGCCAGCCATTCAGTGTTGCCTGGAGTGCCAGGCCAGAAAAAAAATTATTTCAAGAAGTGCTCAGGGCCCATTTCAGAAATGGGTTCAGATGAGGTGTTGGGTCCTGGCAGCTGCTTACGGATGCTGGGTGCTGATGCTGGCCCTGGGGTTGCAGGGAGAGGATGATGTCACTCTTCATTTCCCATGTCACAGACAAAATCTAAGAGGTACCTGCGATACACACAGTGGAGGCTGGTGGTTCCAATATCAGTGGGTGGTGAATCTGCTCCGGGTTTCAGTCAGAACTCTAAAGGAGCTATCCAAGGTACCTTGGATAGCTCCTTTAGAGTTCTGACTGAAACCCGGAGCAGATTCACCGCCCCACTGACATCGGAGCCCCCAGCCTCCACTGGATATACATGCAACAAGATTGTACACACTGGTCACAAAAAGCATTGTATTTGGGAGAAAAATCACAAAGCGCAGCACTTCCCAGGGCCAGCCCAAGACCTTGGCTGCTTGAGGCAAAGAACAAGAGGGTGTCCCTCCTATCTCATCTGAAGACAGGTAGATGAACCTGTCTTCAATATTGATGACGGGGCAGCTGTCAGACTTCCTGATCCCAGCAGCGCACATGCTCAGGCAATCTGACACTGGACACCCAAATCAGTGAGATTTCTTTATTGTAGGGAACCAAATGGCAAAAGCTTAATGGTTACCTGCTTCAGAAATCATATAGCTGATGGTTAGTAACTATAGGCTCTATGTAATTCTAGAACTGTCCAAAGCTAAACTCTACCACCCTAACTGAGGCCCTCATCGATGTGGTTTCCCCATTGCCTTCTCCAAGGTTCTGAACACAAGGGAAGGGACTCTGGATTCCTGAGTACCTAACCCAGACAATCCTTCCGTGGGGTTCCAACCCCAGACATGGAAAAGGAATAATTCCTGGAATGAACCCATTGGGCAATCAAGGGATAACTTCTTGAAAGGCCTAAACAAACCACACCCACAGAGAGTCCAACTTTGAATCTTTTGTTGAGAACTCCAGGCTACATGGTCAAGGCCCATCAAGATCAAGGGAAGGGCTTACCCACACATCCAAGGAGTTCTGAGCCACCGCTTTTGCATTGGCAACTCCAGGCTGCATGAGCCCAGGCAGAAGAAAGTCCAAAAGTCATAGATCGAACTCAGCCTGCCGTACACTGAGCTGACTACAAACACAGATACACAATCCACAACAAACGAGAGTTCAAGTCTATGAAAAGCCCCACAGTACTTTTCGTGGCAAGTCCTTAGCAATCCAAAATTCCAAATCAAGGGAGAGTCCATGTGCAGAGTGCCTCCACAAAATCCCAGACAATGATGGATCCAAACAGAGAAGGCTTCAGGCAATGGAGATGTTCCTAGCAAAGGCTCTTCGCCTTTGCATCAGCTTAAAAGGGAAGGCGTGACTGTAGGATACCCTCTCCAGATCCCTTCACAGACAAGGGCCTTTAGCCTTTCAGCAAGGTCCCTGTCTGAATAGGGTGTCACTGCTCAGCCCTCCAGCAGTGACGCTTCAACCTGGGTGACCCTTCTGCAAACCCCACCCCACCTCGGTTAGGTCCTCATGGACTGCTTCCAGCCTCCCTGCCTGCCAAGGCCAGACCAGCAGGTGGACAGGGAGTTGGGTGACTCCCCCTGGCTCTGCTCTGGGAACACTGACAGAGATAAGCTCACACAGATTCTGACATTCCAGAGGCTGAATTAGGCCCAAGTCCTTCCAAGCTACTTCTAATCAGATCCTGGCTATAAACTACAATGCCCTGACAGCAGCATCCTTCACTGTGCCCGAAGACAGCAGGCTAACATAGGGGACATGGAGCTGGGTACGTGGCACACAGGTCTCTTCTCCTACATCTGCTGTCTAGGTACCTGCTTCACTCTGTCTAATGGTAGGGCCAGCCCTGGCACTTCCAGTGCTGCTGGTAAAGGCATTACTCCTGCCACAGCAGTGCGACAAGCTCATGGGAAGATGTCTAGATTGCATGGGACCAATGGGCAAGAATTTTGCATCTGGAAAGGCCATCAGCCATTTCTACATTGAACATTGCAGAGCAATTCCATTCCTCCTTGCAAACTTGTGAAAGCATGAGGGGTTGGGGAGGAGAGAGACTATAGCTCAGCCTTCCCCAACCTGGTGCCCTCCAGATGTGTTGGACCACAACTCCCATAATTCCCATGACAGCATGGCCACGCTGGCTGGGAACTGCGAGAGTTGCAGTCCAACACATCTGGAGGGCAAGAGGGTGGGGAAGACTGAGTGAACCACTAAGCCTTTGCTGTTGCTAATTAATTTATCCTGACTCTGGGATTGTTTCTGTGGGTTTCCTAACTAATGCTGAAACACTCTGGGGGCAAAAGGATAACAAGAGCCTAGGCAATACCATTTTTCCTTCCTTGCCTGCTCATAAAGTGGTGGTTTCCACCATCCTCTGCAATCTCTACCTGTGTGGTCTGAAAGGGAACATCAGAGCTGCGAGTGAAATAACAGTGTTACATCCCAATGGCCTGTGTGGCTGTCATTAACAGGAGTGCCCACAGCCAGCCTAGCAACCAAGGAAGGGTGCATACGTAAAGTTCGATAAGCACCACCAGAAGTCAGTGTGGTTAACCAAATGTGGAACGCGTGCAGGATTCCATTAACATGCAGATTGCTGGCAGAAGAGCAAAAACAGCAGAAGAAAACACATTATCTAGCTCCAATGGGCTCACAAAGCTGAGAAAGTGAATAGACTTTCAATTCTCTGTACAACTTACCCTGCATATCGGAGTCTCTCCGATGAGTCCACGCTACTCAAAATTAAGGCACAGAGCAAATATGGGCACCATGTCAGAAATGCAGACAGGAAAGAAATACTGTGGTAAATTTAGGGGCCATTCACACTTTCCACAGCAGACAAGTTTGTCCCTTATTCAACATGCTTGTGTGTATGTGGGAATTCTTTGTGTGGCTTAAATTTGGTCAGAAAAATAGAAAGCATGTCTAAGCCCTTTGGAGTCAATGGCCCCAGGGGGTGCTGCTGTCACTTTGTGTGAGCTAGGGTGGACTTATGGCCTACTTTACAGACAGCAGTCCTTTATTTAAAGGCATCTTCTCTTTCAGAGATGGGGAACCTCTTTCAATTTGAGGGCTGCTTTCCATTTTGAAGAAGCTCTCGGGGGCTACATTCAAGTGGTGGGCAAGGCTGAAGGCAAAAGGGGTGGGACCAAAAATAGACACACACACTCTGAGCACATTTGAGCTTAAACCTCTCATTGCCTGTAACTAAGCCTTAGGAAAGCCATTTCAAGCTTTTAGAATGGATTAAAAAAACTGCACATAACCTGGGAAAACACCCAATTGTTGATGGTCAGGTGGAAACAGGGTGAGCCATGGGAAGAGGACCCGGCCACCTGGAGAACCCCAGAGAGCTGGACTGGGAGCTCAGGAGGGCTGGATTTGGCCTCCAGGCCTGAGGTTCCACACCCCTGCTGTATCTGAAGGGCTGTCCAGTCCAAGTCCAGGTTAAAGGTATTTATTTATTCATTTCATTTCTATACCGCCCAATAGCCAAAGCTCTCTGGGCAGTTCACTAAATTAAAACCACAAAGTTAAGCATAAAACAATATAAAATATGAAAACTTAAAACCACAATATAACAGTACAATCAGAATAAAACCTAGCAGCAATGCAGAGATTTAAAATACATATTTAAAACAACAGAGCTAAAAGGCTAGGAAGCTAAAATGCTAAAATACTGGGAGAATAAAAAGGTCTTCACCTGGCGCTGGAAGGAGTACAATGTAGGCACCAAATGAACCTCTCTAGGGAGCTCATTCCACAGCCAGGGTGCCACAGCAGAAAAGGCCCTCTTCCCGATAGCCACCCACTTCACTTCCTTTGGCAGGGGCTCACGGAGAAGAACCCTTGAAGATGATCAGGGGTACATATGGGAGGAGATGATCCTTCAGATAACCTGGCCCCAAGCTATTTAGGGCTTTGAATGTAAATAACTGTAAGAAGGGAGATCAGAGACCTTAAAGTTAAGTTAAACACATAAGAAGAGCTATGCTGGATCAGACCAAGGGTCCATCTGGTCCAGCATTCTGTTCACATATTGGCCAATTAACTGCCTGTGGAAAACCCCTAAGGACATGAGTGCAATACCATCAACCCAGCCGTGTGCTCCAGCAACTGGTGCAAATCAGTCTCTCGTACTGAAGGTAGCATGCATGCAGTCATCAGATCTAGGAGCTGTTGATAGTCTTCTTCTCCATGAATTTGTCTAATGCCCTTTTAAAGCCATCCAAATTGGCAGCCATCACTACATCTTGTGGTAACAAATTCCATAGTTAACTATGTTCTGCCCATCAAGACTTAGCCCCAGGGCAGTAGACTGATCAGGCACACAGGTCACCTGGTCACTGTATTTATTTATTTATTTATTTATTGCATTTATACCCCGCCTTTCTCCCTCTCGCAAGGAACTCAAGGCGGCTTACATTATCCTCCTCCTCACCGTTGTATCCTCACAACAACAACCCTGTGAGGTAGGTTGGGCTGAGTGTCTGTGATTGGCCCAAAGTCACCCAGTGAGCTTCCATGGCCAAGTGGGGACTAGAACCCGGATCTCCCGGCTCCCAGTCCATCACTCTCACCACTACACTACACTGGCTCTATGGAGCCATAGCCATACACTACACTATGGAGAGATGGATTGTATTTTTATTAAAATTCTTTGGGGTGAGCACTGCTTTTCTCCAGGTTTTGCTGGAGTCAGCTGTTCTGGGCTGACCTCACCACTACAGAGTACCAGCATGCAGTCTCTATCAGAAAAAGACAAAAACAAAACCATTTTCCTTACTACCAGCTGGGATTGCTGTGAAATAGCTTTCTGTTGGGAGCACCACCATAAACTAAAAGCTTTAAAGTATTTCAAAAATGATTTTGGACTGTGTTCTAAGGATGGTGTCAAAGAAGGTGGGGTCAGTCCTTAATTTTTAAAGAGAGAGCATTGGTGCTCCAGCCTGTGTAGGAACCCTGCGATCTGCCTGTGCAATTTAGAAAAGAACCTAACACATCCCCCCCCCAGTGCTCAAGGCACTCCACATGCATTACCACAGTACAACAACCCTGTAAGGTAGCCTACTGTTACTATCCTCATATTTCAAGGACACTGTTCCACAAAAGCTATGCCATAATAAATCTGTCTTTAAAGTGCTACAAGACTCACTCTTTGTTGTTCTTGCTGCAACAAATTAACACAGCTACTACCGCACTGAAAGTTGCCTCCATGTTACAGATGGAGATCACCTCAAGCAGAGATACCAGCTTGCTGTAGGCTACCCAGGGAACTTTGGCTTAGGTGAGCTGGTTAATGGTGGAGCACATACTTTCTATGCAGAAGGTCCCAGGTTCAGTCCCCGGCATCTCCAGGTATGGCCAGAAAAAATCCTGTTTGAAACCTTGGAGGGCTGCTGCCAATCAGGGTAGACCAGGGGTAGGTGGCGTGGTGCTGCACGCCCCCACTTAAAAAACAAAACAAAACATTTTTCTTACTACCAGCTGGGATTTCTGTGAAATAGGTTTCTGTTGGAGCTGAAAACTGCAGGTTCAAAGGTGTTCAGTGTGTTTGGGCCCAGACCGCACCTCTGCCTTGTACTTAGTTTTTGGGGTAGGTTACTTGTACTTTGCCATGCCTCCCATGGTGGCTATTTGTGGTGGTGCCCAGGACAGTTTTTCAAATTGCCAAATGTGCCCACAGCCCAGAGGCTAATTACCCCTGGTGTGGATAACAGAAATGGAAACAGCCACACCACAGTGTCTCCAGAAGGCACATGAGGCAGCCACCTTGCTGAAGCTAAGCAGGTCTGGGTCTGATCAGTGCTTGGAGGGGAGACCACCTTGGAAACACATGTAGCCACCTTGAGTTCCACAATGGAAGAAAGGTGGGATATAAATGTAATAAATAATAAATAAAATAAATAACCCCCTTGGGATATCTTTGTCAAGTTCCCACAAATGTTTAAAGAGCAATTTGCATTTCATAGACAGTGGCATGCAAGGAGCTGGGCTCTTGTTTGAAATATACTGGCTGAACCACCTGGTAAGCTCTCAAAACCAAATTATTGTGATCATTAAGAAATTTGCTGTGAAATGGTTGGCAGTCCTCATGCAGATGGCAAGTCCACAAAAATGGCATGAGAACATGTACTGTGTAGCCCAAAGGTGCAAAATCACATGGGGGGGCAAATCTGGCTTTCTTGGGGCCCCACAATGGCCATATGGGGTTCCCCCATCCTGACTCCCTTCCCCCAACTACTGGGTATGTTTGGCCCCATGCTTTTTGCCTTCGGCCCTGCCTGCCACTGGGATGTGGCCCCTGAGAGCTTCTCTGAATTTGGCCCTTGAGCTGAAAGAGGTTCTGTACCCCTGATGTACTCCTACAGGATGTTTGTCACCTGGCAGGTTTACAGGCTAGTCTTGACAAACGGTTTTGCCTCTTAACCTAACTCCCCCTAATTGCTAGCCAACAGGCAATGTTATTTGTGCCTACGTTACTTGACATTTGCAAATGAGAAATGGCTTCTTTTTTCCCTGGGACAAGGATGCAAGTCCTCTGCATATACAAGTAAATGTTTCTGCTGTGGAAGCCCAAAGAGTTTCCATACATCAGGGTGAAGGAAACTTGTGGACCTCCAGATGTTGTTGGACTCCCAATCCCATCAGCCTCAGCCAGTATGCCCAATGGTCAGGGACAATGGGCACTGGAGTCCAACAACAAGTTCTTCACCTCTACCACACATATATAAGAGTTGAAATTGCTAATGTAAATAAATGTATTCACTACTAGGAGGCTGCCTCATGTCAGACTGTATTTCTCCATCTAGATCAGTGTGGCCAGTGACCATGGTGGCCGGGGATGGTGGGATTTATAATCCAACACCTCTGGAGGACATCAAGTTGGGGAAGGCTGACCTGTTCTGACTGGAAGGCCCTGACACTTTAGTCTTCCATGTCACCTGCCATTTGATCCTTTTAACTGGAGATTGACCTTAGGACTTGTGCACATGCTCTACCACTGAGCTATCACCTCTTCCAAAAAACAGATGGCTTATTGTTGATGTTAGAGCTGGTGTAGGATAATGGTTAAGGGCCAGACCACTTGCAGTGAAGGACATCTTTGATGGGATCTCCAAACTGGGTTTCCTAAACCTTAAAGCAGCCACAGGGGCTCCAAATTTGATAGGCACAGCCCTGTGGCATTTTCCCAGTGTTAATTCCCCTCCCTCAAAGCTGCTATCAGTTCAACAGCAAACACACACACGCATACACACACACCACGGCAGCTTCAAATACAGAAAACAGAAAGGGGAAGGGTGAACTACCCCATCCTCCAGTGCCACTGCTCCAGTAAAACAAAATGGAGTCCCTCACCACTTCTTTAGGATTAAACCCCAAAGCTGGGAGATCCAGTCAGAGATCTTTGGCATCATGTGTGGCTTTGGCCCTAAGTGAGAGATATTGATATCCCTGGTTTGAATCTCACTTCTGCCATTAATTCATCCACAACGTCTTGGCCTCAGCCCCACTCCACAATATGGGAGATAATACACTATGGCCAGAGTGCTGAAGCTCTTTCAGCCAAAGGGCTGAATTCAATTTTGGAGAAGCTTTTGGCGGCCACATAGCAGTGGTGGGTCAGGCCGAAGGCAAAGGGAGCAGAGCCAAAAATACCAGCATATTTTAGCTTAAAGCTCTTGCGGCCCATAAGTAAGCCTTAGGAAAGGCATTTCAATCTCTTAGAATGGGGAAAAAGCTGCACAAAAGCTGGGAAACAGGCCTGAGGTTCAACATCCCTGCATTACGGGGGTTGTTGTAAGGAAGACTGCAAAATACTGTTGAACAGTCTAAAACCGATATAAATGGTAAGTATTATTGTGTGTTAATTAGTGGTGGCAGCTGCTTGTTATTCACTTTGTCTTGTTTCATAGAAATCGTCCTGAGTTGTCTTAGTCCAGAGGTAAAATCCAGAGGTCAATGAGACTCCATTTAAGTATGTGTTAATAAACCGAGCAATATTAAAGATTTCTGGTTGGTATATCACCATCATACTTTTAATTGATAATGCATTGCTAACAACAACAACAACAACAACAACAATAGGCTTTTTGTCAAATGAAGATTAGAGCCATTTGGTTTGTTCGGCTTCAGTCACCATAGTGTCTTGCCAAATGGTGAGATGAATTTGACCTCTTCCCCATTAACTCACGCTTCTGTTTCATTGTGAGGATGTGGTAGAAATAGCTTTGCTACATGGTTGGATACTGCAAATGGATGTTTCTTTCTGTAGTTACATCTCCCCATGGTGAGTTCATAAGCAACTACCTTTTGGCGAATGCCCCCATTAGATGAGATGCCCAGGGCAACTGCCCCATCACCTTCCTTCCCCATAAAGGCCCTGGCCTTAGCTAATGCCCTTATCTAACTCCCCTTAACTTCAGTATGGCACAGGCAGGATAAGTTCCTGCAAAACTGGACCTACGATACCCATCAACTTTCCTATTAACATAGACCTAGTTTTGCTGAGCTCTGCATTCTGGCAGTGTTCTGCCAAATGAGTGTCTTCAGAACAGCTCTATCCATCCTGTTCCAACTCCCTTAGGGAATATTACATGCTTCAAGGATGTTCTTAGAGGAAACACCCTTAAAGAGTTATAATTATAACATACATTAACTCTGTTTACAAGGCAAAAATATGCAGCAAAGGGAAAAATAAAATAAAAGGGGAGGTATAGAAGTGACACCGCAATCTATCAATGGAGATATTGTTTATAATGTTATAAAGCATAGTAGGAGAGAATAAATGTTTAAAATGGGCATTGTTACTGATCCTTGCCTCATCTTTCCTTGCAGGTTGCAGCCTGCAAGAATGTGTAGAAATTAATGGTCCTCCTCGTTCCCAGCTTTTTACCCCCATTCCAAGATTTCTTCCCATTTGTAAGTTACAGGAGAGAGTTTGCAAGCAATTGCTCTGCCATTATACAATGTTCTATGAAACCAGCCCATAGGGTTGTATCCAGTGTTAGTCGTACTGAGAGGAGACCCAATGAAATATGTTAGACTAACTTTGGATACAACACTACATATCCTTATCAAGGCCAGGTTGAAATATTCTAATCATACTTCAGAGGCCCCATCACTAGTAACCGTCCCCACCCCCAACCCTATCAAGTACCCTGTTTGCATCACCCACTATGGGAAAAAATGGACTGATGTGAATTTAAGTTCTCAGCCAGTCAGATTGGGCTGTCCTTTGATCTTTCTGTTTGTACAGCATCCATCCCACCTGGGCAGCTGTTATGGATACATGCTGTAGGTGGTTGCTGTGGACACATCCTGATAATGACCAATCAGATAGCCTCCTTGATTGTACAATGATGTCCTGTTAGAAGTGTCAGACACTGCCTTATTCCAAGTCAGACCATAGGTTCACCTAGCTCAGTATTGTCTACACTGACTGGCAGTGGCTCTCCAGTGTCTCAGATAGGAATCTTTCCTAGCCCTACTTGAAGATGCCAGGAGTTGAATCTGAGACCTTCTGCATACAAAGCAGCCCTTCCACTGATTCCTCTCCCCTCCTTCATTTATCTTCCTTGTGTGAGGGCTGGGCCAAGGCAGCAGTCTGCAGTGAACTAGGAGCCAGGGACAAGACAGGAGGCCAAGTCAGGACCGAAGGACAAATGATGAGTCAGGATTGAGAAGCAAGTCAGGACTAGGATAATAAACCAGGAGCCAGAGTCAAGAAGCAAGTCAGATATCAGAGCTGAAGAGCAACACAATGGATACAGGAACATACCAGACCTCAAGAAGGCCTTGTTGTTCAACAAAAGCCTACAGGAAGCCCTCTTATAGGCCTTCCTATCGAGGAGGAGCCAATGACCAGCTTCAGTGGGTGGGGTAGGTCCAGGGCCTGAGGATACCAACTGCCTAGACAGATGCTGCAACGTGTAGTTCAGTGGCTCACCACATGGGGCAGTCACACACAAAACCAAGGCTCCAAGTTTGGGTTACGGCGGCAGCTCCCAACACTGGGCAGGGACAAGCCTTGTACCCCTTAAAGTGCTGCGTACCTGTTGGATGCTATATAAATAATAATTAATAATCCCTAAAGTTCTTCGCCAAATTAAAACTGCTAAAATAATAGCAGCAGTAGCAACAACTTTTGATTGATTTACTGATCTCATTAAACCATGAGATTCGGATACTTTTAGATAAGACAGTTTATTTAAAATTAGTTCACAGACCATTTACATTTCTTTTCTATAGATAAAAGGAAAATGGGCATACAAGCAAAATATATGCTTGAAACAGTATAAGGACAGCAAATAAATAAACATAATGTTAAATGAGCAAAATCAAGGTTCAGCATTTGCAAGCATCATAGGTCTAAGTTTTTAAACTGGTTAGGATACTTTGGAATGTGCATGTGTTAGCCCTTGGATCATGTGGAATATCAGTACCAATGTATGACAGTAGGACCCTTTGTGGGCTTGTTGAAAGAGATCACCAACCCTAGCCTCCTGGACAGTGTGGAAAAAAGAGGCCTTGATCCAGTTAGCAGCTATACGCACACGGAAGTGGGCTGTGAGACTACTTCCCATCTTGAGGTAAGAACAGTTTCTCCTACCAGAATGGAATCTTGCTCACAGTCTTTAATTTGGGGCATTTAAGAGCCATTTTGAAGGGTTTGTTCAGTGGGAAAGTTTGGCAGAGTTCTTGGATACTTGCGCTTGTCCTTCAGAGCCTGGTGGGATAGAGAAATTCTTGATAGCTAATTGCTTTGGTTTGCTTCCATTTCATTTGGGAAGATGCACGATCCTGAGGGGATGGCCACCAATTTGGATGACTTTAAAAGGGGATTGGAGAAACTCATGGAGGAGAAGACTATCAATGGCTACTAGCCCTGATGGTTACATGCTACCTCCAGCATCAGAGGCAGTATGCCTATGTACACTAGTTGCTGGGGAACATGGGCGGGAGGGTGCTGTTGCACTCATGTCCTGCTTGTGGGTTTCCTACAGGTAGCTAGCTAGCCACTGTGTAAACATATTGCTGGACTAGATGGGCCCTTGGTCTGGTCCGGCACGTTCCTATGAGCAAAGAATGAAATGTTAATATGCCACCTGTTCTCACTCATCTTCTTAGTGTGGGTCAGCCTTCCCCAACCTGGTGAACTCCAGATGTGTTGGGCTACATGTCCCATAATTCCAAACCAGCATGGCCAAGTTATTTTTGCATCTGAGGCAGAAAACCCCACAAGTGCCTCTCCCTGACAGCAAAAATACAACTATCATCAATTAAATAACCAACCATTTGCTGCCCTTTTATGACACCCAAAATAAGCGGCATGAGGCAGCTCAGCTGCCTCATTCTGTCCAAGGTAGGGCTGGCCCTGCCTGACTGTGTGGTGTGCTTAGCCTCATCAGTTCTTGTCACTGAAAAGGCATCATGAACAATACTTACATATGCAATGTTCTTAGTAACACCCTTGCACAGGGCCCCAGCAAAGGTTTTGCTGAAGGAACTCCAATCAGCTCACACCACACACGTTCGCATATCAATCCTTTTCAGCAGAGAAAAGGGATGAAGTCAAACAAGGAACTAGCCACAAAACAACAATGTTCTAGGCTTCTAACTGTGCAGCTGGCAGGAAAACGAGGCTAGCAACGTTTTTGAAGTGCAGTGAAATCCTACAGCTTTTATTTTCCTTGGTGAACATATGTAAGGGCTCTCCTATTTTTGACCCCATATGGAGTCCTATAATCTCACCTGGGGCACTAGAACCTTTTATACCATCACTGCTGAAATTAGTACTGGAAGGGAAAATAACATCTCTTGGAAGAGTCAAAATAGACTAAGAGGAACTGCTCGAAGGGGGATGTTAGGAAAGAAGGGGGAGATTTGCTGCTTTTTATATATATATCTATATTCTCATCCTAAGTTTAACTCTTTCCCATTTACAGTAAGGTAATCACTTTAGTTTTGACTACAATTTTGTCTAGATTGAATCGCTGTTGGTGGTGCATATGACTACATGTTCATTGGAAAATAAATTCTAAGCCATCTTAGAGCGCCTGAAAGGGAGGTGAGCTTTGGCGCATAAGTCTGATGGAACTCAGAGAGACAATTAATCTGTTTGGGGTGAACTGGAAGTGGACGTTCTTTTGTGATCATTGTTAAGCTACTTATTTATTTATTATTATTGTGTTTAGTGGCTTTAGTGAATTTGGCACTGATGATGCAAAGAATGGCAAGGGGAAGCACTGTGACTTTTTAGCCAGGCTGCAATCCTATATGCACTTACCTGGGAGTCAGTCCCATTGAACCCAATGGGGCTTATTTCTGAGTAGACATGCATAGGATTGCACTGTTCTTTACCTGCTTTACAATGCGCTCAGTGAGGTCAGCAGGATTTAGGCAATTTTACCCGAAGTGTGTGAGATCGTGATTTTGGACTTACATGTTTGGATCCAGGGTCTGCCTCCTGTGAGAGGAAAGGCTCCACTTGTGGAAGGTCCCTCCATCTGATTTTGGGGATCCCCCTTTCCCATGCACCACAGATCATCCCATTCAGCAGGATCTCCTGACTCTCTGTGTAGCATTTTCAGGGAGCAGGAGGAACTGCCATGGGAAGGAGGGGGCGGGGATAGTCCACTTCCATCAGTGCAGTTGATCCAATGTGAATCTGGATCCAAGCCATGGTCTTGGGTTTGCTTTGAGATAAGAGCATTCATCAACACACTTCCTGCAAAATCAGAAATGTGTGCCCCAGTTGTATTTTAGTGTGATACACTTGCAAAATCTGGATCTTGTGCTCAAAGTGTCCCATCCCATCCCACATAACTGGTGCAGGGGTTCTGCAGGAATGTAAAATTTCTGCAATGGGATGTCCACACTTAAGCTAGCAACTTAAAAAACAAACAAACTAGGGCATGATGAGAGCTCCTCGCTGGCCTTGCAGCCATGGAAAAGGGATACAAAAAGTAGCATTCTTAGCATGTCAGATCCTTATCTCAGTATTGTCCACAACCTTGCCAAGTTTGCACTATATGTTAAAAATACATGTCTGTGCACAGAAATAGAGGAGGATGTGCTTGGTAGCCCCATCAAGAGCATCTGGGTTAAAACAAATGGAGCAAAGAATAAAAGGAACATGGTGGTCAGAGTCTACTACAGGACACCTGATCAAGGAGAAGATGAGGATGAAACTTTTGAAAAGCAAATTGCCAATGTGTCAAGGAAGCATGATGTAGTAGTAATGGGGGACTTCAATTTCCCCGATATTTGTTGGGAGACAAATTCTGCAAAACATGGCCTCTCCAAGAAATTTCCTGACTTGTGTTGCTGATAACTTCCTTGTACAGAAAGTGGAGGAAGGAACTACAGGATTGGCTATCCTTGACTTGATCCTAACCAACAGAGATGACTTAGTGGATAAAGTAGCAGTTATGGGAACTCTGGGGGAAAGTGACCATGTTATACTTGAGTTCTTGGTTCTAAAGGAAGCAAAAGCTGTGTATAGTAGGGATGTCAGAGAATTCTGCCACGGATCTCAGTGAGGCCGAATGCCAGTGCATTCGCCCCCCAAAATCTGTGGCGGAACGGCCTGCCACCCCACCGCCCCACTGTGGATCCCCCCCAAGACGAGACTTACCTGGGGCGGATGTTCTGGGTGGCGGCGGCTCTGGCGGCGGTTCCGGCAGCGGCTGGTCTTCCGACCAGCTGCCTCCACCATCATTTGCAGTCTGGAGGTGTGTTTTTTTGTGTTTTTTTTTTTACAGGGATGTGATAGGCTACGTAAAGATTTACGTAGCCTATCATGGCTGGATTAAAAAAAAAGACAAACTCGTACACAAATGGTGGCGGCTACGTCCGCCACCATTTGCGTTCCTTATTTTTCACCGTCTTAGTCTACATAAATATTTACGTAGACTATTACGGTGAAAATAAAGGGGAACGCAAATAGCGTAGCGGGCGCTATTTGCATTCCTTTTTGATTCGCCGTTTTAGCCTACGTAAATATTTACATAGGGTAAAACGGCGAATCAAAAAGGGACACAAATAGCGCCCGCTACGTTGTTTGTGTTCCCCTTTATTTTCGCCGTAATAGTCTACGTAAATATTTATGTAGACTAAGACGGTGAAAAATAAGGAACGCAAATGGCGGCGGCCATAGCTGCCGCCATTTGCGTACGTGGGTTGTTGTTTTTTTTTACCCAGAGCCCTCCGCGACCGGAAAACCAGCTACGGACGGCTCTGGCCTGGGCCTGGCTGGCTGCTCCGCGGAGCCGCCGCGGAGCACAGCCAGCCGTCGAGGATTCCAGGGGGGAGGAACGGATCGCCTCCCCCCCGTCAAGGATTCCGGCGGGAGGGGCAGAACGCCTCCCCCTCCACCATAAACATAATCCGTAGAAAGATGACTTTCGTACATCCCTAGTGTATAGCCAAATGCATACCTTGGATTTTAGGAAAGCCAATTTTAATAAACTCAGAACAATGATAAGTAAGGTCCCATGGCAAGTGACTCTAATGAGAAAAGGAGTCCAGGATGGGTGGTAGTTTTTTAAAAAGGAAATTCTCAAGGCACAATTGCAAACAATTCCAACAAGAAAAAAAGGTGGAAGACAATGATGAAGCCAATGTGGCTTCACAAAAAGCTTAGGGATGACCTGAAAACAAAAAAGCACACATATAGGAAGTGGAAGGAAGGCCGAGCAACAAAGGAAGAGTACAGGCAGGTAGCACAGAATTGCAGGGATGGCATCAGGAAGGCTAAAGCTGAGAATGAGCTGAGGTTAGCGAGGGATGCTAAAAGCAACAAAAAGGCTTTCTTCAGATATGTGCACAGTAAAAGACAGAGGAAAGAAATGGTGGTTCAACTATTAAATAAGGATGGCAAAACGATAACAGATGACAAGGAAAAGGCAGAAGTGCTCAATTCTTACTTCAACTCAGTCTTCTCCTAAAACAGGGTCTATGAACCCCCCCCCCCCAGCAAAGGTGAGGTACAGGCTGAAGGGGCAGGATTGCAGCTTGAGATTGATAGGCATATGGTCAAGGAACACCTAATTACTTTGAATGAGTTCAAATCTCCAGGGCCAGATGAACTGCATCCTCCTAGAGTAATAAAGGAACTGGCAGAAGAACTCTCAGAACCACTATCTATTATCTTTGAGAAATCATGGAGTATGGGTGAAGTGCCAGATGACTAGAGGAGGGCTAATGTCCCTATCTTCAAAAGGGGCAAAAAGGAGGAACCTGGGAACTACAGACCAGTCAGTCTGACATCAATCCCTGGGAAAATTCTGGAACATATTATAAAGCAATCTATCTGTAAACACCTTGAAAACAATGCAGTGATTACTCAAAGCCAACATGGATTTGTCAAGAACAAATCCTGCCAGACGAACCTGACCTCATTTTTTTGATCAGGTCACCTCCCTTGTGGACTGTGGAAATGCTGTGGACATAATATACCTCGACTTCAGCAAAGCTTTCGACAAAGTGCCCCATGATATCCTGATGAGCAAACTAGCTCAAAATGGACTAGATGAAACAACGATCAGGTGGATCCACGGTTGGCTACAGAATCAGACTCAAAGAGTGCTTATCAGTGGGATCTTCTCCAACTGGGGAGAGGTAATGAGCAGGGTACTGCAGGGCTCAGTCCTGGGCCCAGTGCTCTTCAACATTTTTATTAATGACTTGGAGGAGGAGGTGCAGGAAATGCTGATCAAATTTGCAGATGACACAAAATTAGGTGGGATAGGTAATACCCTGGAAGGCAGAAACAAGATTCAAAGTGATCTTGATAGACTGGCATGCTGGACAGAAAACAACAGAATGAAATTTAATAGGGATAAATGCCAAGTTCTGCACCTAGGAAAAAGAAACCAAATGCACAGTTTCAAGATGGGAGATACATGGCTCAGCAATACTACAAGTGAGAAGGATTTTGGAATTGTTGTAGATCACAAGCAGAATATGAACCAACAATGTGATGTGGCTGCAAAAAAGAACAATGTTATTTCGGGCTGCAGTAATATAAGTATAGCTTCCAAATCACATGAAGTACTAATTCCCCTGTACTCAGCACTGGTTAGGCCTCATCTGGAGTACTGTGTCCAGTTCTGGACACCACACTTTAAGAAGGATGCAGACAAACTGGAAAAGGTTCAGAGGAGGGCAACAAAGATGATCAGAGGACTGGAAACAAAGTCCTATGGGGACAGACTGAAAGAACTGGGCATGTTTAGCCTTGAGAAGAGAAGACTGAGGGGAGATAGGATAGCGCTCTTCAAGTACTTGAAAGGTTGTCACAGAGAGGAAGGCCAGGATCTCTTCTCGATCATCCCAGAGCACAGGACACAGAATCATGGGCTCAAGTTACAGGAAGCCAGATTCCGGCTGAACATCAGGAAAACATTCCTGACTGTTAGAGCAATACGACAATTGGACCAATTACATAGGGAGGTAGTGGGCTTTCCCACACTGGAGGCATTCAGGATGAAGCTGGATAGCCATCTGTCAGGGATGCTTTAACTTATGGCCAATCTACATTGCGCCCGCCATCGCAATGACTTCGGTGTCCTCTTGGGTTAAACGCTCTCTCATTAAAACATGATTATCCACACTCACCCATTTTCCCCATTGTGGTGCTTCATCGAATGCGCGAGCTCAGTTCACACTCGAGCACTGTGCTGTTTTCCTGCTCTTAAAGACGGAGGCTCTCATTGGAGGATCAGAAACTCTTCCTGTTTCTGCTGATTCCACACCCACCATGCTCACAGCTCTCGACGGCCCCATGTTGTCTTCTGGCTACTAATCACATAGCTTCCTCAGCACCCAATGTTTCCTCAGCAACAAGCAACAAGGAAAGGGCTGGATGTGCGTGTGCTTGTCTGATCTCCGAAGCTAAGCAGGATCGGCCCCGGTCAGTAGTTGGATGGGCTACCGCCTGGGAATCAGGCTTCCTGCATTGAGCAGGGGGTTGTTCTATCCCTTGAAATGAGACTAAGTTTTACCCCCTCCTATCCCCCGCTTCGGGTTTTTTTTTTTTTAAATTAAGGCATTATCTTCGAAGACTCGTGGCTTCTCCGCGATGTTTTTTTCTATAATTCAGGAATGATCTTCGAAGATTCGAAAATTCGAAGATTTGAAGCTTCACATGGGGCTGTCGAGAGCTGTGATTGGACAGGAGGGAAATACAAACACCACCATATATGGACAGGCAGGGGAGGGGACTACGACCAGATGCGGTAGCGACTGTGGAAAATCAGAGCACATTAAGGGGAAATACCAGGATATCAGGGTATTGAAAGCAGGAGCACGGAAGTGGGAAATTCCGGTTCCAATTTGAAGCAGGTACTGCGTGGTGTGGAAAATGGGCGGTGAAACCTCATTGGAAGTGAAAACCCCCATAAGTGTAGATCAGCCCTTAGAGTCCTGCATTGAGCAGGGGGTTGGACTCAATGGTCGTATAGGCCCCTTCCAACCCTACTATTCTATGATTCTATGGTTCTAAGTAGGTAAGCAGTGGTGTAGTGGTAAATTTGGAAATGCAGAACTCATTGTGACAGTCTCCAAGGGCAGTCCAAAAATTTCAGGCAGCTGTGTTGATCCATATCAACAAACCAGTTCTAGGAGCTTTCATCACCAGGAGCACATCTTTGGTAAAGCGAATAGGTCTTAATTGCCCTTTCCAGACCAAATCATCTCAAATACTTTGCATTCCAACATGGAACAATATAGTGTTGCTTGGAAAATTCATTCCCTCCACAGCTACAGTGAGGATCGCAGCTAAGCTCAGAGGCAACAGGAAATTCTGAGGGGGTGGCAGATGACATCAGAGTCCCTGCTAATGAAAAAGTGCTGGGGCTGCGTCCCTGCGAGCCCTGCCTCCACTACACCACTGTAGGTCAGTGTTATTTCCACACTATTGCAGACAGAGAGTTTGGGGCGGAGAGACAGTGGCTTGCATAAGATTGTCCAGCTGAGGTGCAGCTTGGACCTGGGGCTTCCCAGCTCACCTTCTTAGCCACTGCACAATATCAGATCCTGAGTTTCACATTCTGGAAAAGAGGCCAGATGCGGATGCCTGTTGGGGATGTCACTGCTGTGAGCATTGGAAGTATCACTTGGAGAAAGAGACGTGTCTTTCTATTACTGAATTGGCTTACACAGCGGTGCACTTAGATCAGGGAAGCAGAACTGTTTAGGGCTGGGGGCCACGTTGGCTCCCACCAGGCCCACTGCAGGCTGGATGACATCAGATGGCAGAACCTTGTCCCTGCTGTTGCCCCCTTTTTGCATTTTTCTTTTTTCTTCATGCTGGAAGGAGGCTCAGAACTGTGCCTCCTCCTAGCACAGAGAAAGGGACCCAGGCCCAGATAGCCCTGCATCCCTGCTGCTCTCTCTGATCTGAGACTGGAGATAGCAGTTGGGATGAATTGCAGCAGGACTCACTCATGTGAGGGAGAGTGACTGTGTGAGCTGGGGAATTCTCACCGTTATCTCTGAGCTCAAAGAGGTTTTCTACATGAGGCTGTTAATCTGCTGTATCAACTTCTGGTTTCATCGCAGATTGAGACATAAAGAGCATTTCCTTTTCGGCTTTTCCACTACATAACCTTTAGGTGGCACTGTGGTATAGCAGAATAATGCCAGTGGAAAAAAGCATTTTCTTTCACTTTCACAAATAATACTACATTTTCCCTGCTCTAAAAAAAGGCATTGAAAGTTCTGTTTAAAAACGGACACAAAACTGTTTCCAGGTTCTTTAGATGATGTCATCTCAAGAACCTGTAAGCAACCATGAACAGGGAATGATGAGTGCACAATAAATGCCTCATGTAGAAAAGCTCATATTGGAGACAGCAGTGGGGGGATGTCCTCTGAGGAGATTCCTCCAGGGGCAGGGCTTGGAGCCTAAGACCCGCCCCCAAGTGGCTGCACAGGCTGGATAGGGGTGACCACTGGCCAGAGGTTCTGCACCCCTGACTTGGATCATTTTAGTCACTGGACTTAATGGTCTTACGGTGGGCAGGCATCGTTAGATGGTTATGTACATTACTTCACCTACCTCAGCATGTGGCATGCCACTGTTGTTGCATGTGGGGGGCCTCCTGCTCATTGCACTGAGTTGGACCCTGGACTAGCAGCTGTATTCTGAATTGGCGCACTTGTCAGGCCAGGATCTTCTCTTCGAAGTTTAGAATGGAGAAATGCTTTCAACCAGTGGAGGCTAGTGGCTCCGATGTCAGTGGGGCAGTGAATCTGTTTCGGGTTTCAGTCAGAACCAGTCAGAAATCTACAGGAGCCACCCAAGGTGCGGAGTTCCTTGGATAACCCCTGTAGATTTCTGACTGGTTCTGACTGAAACCCGAAACATTCACTGCCCCAGTGACATTGGAGCCACCAGCCTCCACTGCTTTGAATATGCTCTCACTTTTCACTTTTAACACTTCACATCTGACTGTAACAATAACTGTATGGTGAATGTGCGTGACTGTCAGGGTAAAACTTTTCCAGGAGCTCTTCTCAGCTGTCTCTTTCTGGTGAGTGTCAGCAGCTTGTGGTCTTTTTCTCCCTTGGCTTCAGTTGCCATACAGGTAGTAAGGAATCCTTCAAAGACATGGAAGAGGCAGAGTCAGGGGTTTATATAAAAACATAGGAATAATGGGTTGGATCCAGTCTTAGTTAAACTTAGAGTAGACCTATTGAAATCAATGGGTCCTCAATGAGTCGTGACCAACTTAAAACCCATTAATTTCAATGTATCTCCTCTAAGTATGCCTAAGACTGGATCCAACCCAATTACAGAGAAAATGAATAATGAGCAGACATTATCTTATTACTAAATAAATCATAGCCAGTGCTAATCATAAATCAGAATGAATTCCTAGACTGTGAAACTCTTTCACTTTCTTATTTCCCTCTCCCAACTGCCTTTGAACTCTCATTCCCTCCTCCAACTGACTTGGAATCTTTTCAAACCCCAGTTTAAATTCTACTGCCAGTAACTAAGCCTTAGGAGATGGATTTTAACTTTTTAGGGTGTAATCCTATGCATGTTTAGACAGAAAAATGTCCTACAGCTCCCAGCATTTCTCAGCCAGCCAAGCTGTTATGGGCTCAACCAGGACAGTTCCCTCATCTGCCTCAGTTTCCCATTTCTCTATTGAAATTGATCCTCAGCAAGATGTCACTCCTTGAGCCTGAGTTCGCTCCTTGAGCATACTCAGTCTGGATTGGGCTGTTTAGGGGTCCCCCCCCCCCGTGCTGATGTTTTCTCTTAATTTACAAATGTATATACTTCTATGCACTTATTTATGCATTTATTGAATAATGTATATTGCTCCTTACCAGTGGACAGAGTAGTGCTCAAGCTGATTATTAAAAAAAAACCAATAAAACAATCATCAATATTTAAACAATTAAAACAATTAAAAACAAAAAACATAAACAACTTGGCAAATAATTAAATAATAATCTCTGGTCTATTTAGCTTTTAGTGGGTGGCCCCATTTTGTTTCCAACCTGATTACTATTATAGATATATATGTCTCTCTGTGTGAATATGTGTCTGCATGTTTATGTGTGTATATGCATATCTCAAGGGAAAATATGTCATCCTTGAGCCAATAGGGAATGGTGAGGCCTCTATCCTGGGGAGAAAAAGCAGGTTTTGCAACTGAAGTCAGGCTTTCTTGTTATACACACACCCAATTTTACAAATGGACAGGTTTAGCTCATCATTCCTGTAAAATGATATTCGTTAGAGAATATTATGCTAAGAAAGAACCGGCCACACAAGACTTTTTTGGATGCTTCTTTTGGACTTTCTCAGTCTGTTTCAGCTTGCTTCTTTTGTGTCACAAATCACCTTTTTCACTGGAAACTTGGTGCACTCAGTCCTTTTTCATGCAAAGAATGCAGGTTTTAAACAGATTATTAAAAACAACAACAATAACAACAACAAAAACAATCCAGAAAAGATGTTGATGCCTATAAGCAATGAAGTTTGTGACACACACACTGATGTTGATCCTAACATGAAATATGCAGACTAGTTATGATAATACAAGGGAAATGGGCAGAAATGTTTATATGTCCATGTTATAAGTAGAATGCCCAATATATTGGAAAGAGGCCATCTGGATGAAGCACACCCCATCTTTTCCACTTCAATAACTGGTTGATCATACTGTTTACAAGTGCATAAAGTAATAATATGTACCTGGGAATGGAAGCAGTGGGCACATTACCACCTCTGTGTGCCTCAAGGTGCTCTTCTGAATGTCATCCCCCCCTCCACTCCGCATAATCTCTGTGACAGAGAAGCAAACCAAAGCCCCTGCAGACCAAACACATCACTCCTGATGAGTCATGCAGGTGAGCAAAGCCATACAATCCAGGAAAAGCTCTCACTTACATGGGCTCATGTATGTGTAGGTTTGTTTCTAATTAGTGCACACCCACAAAGGCAATTCGTTGCTAATGTGTCAGTACGCCTTGTTCCTTTCAGAAAGTTCAACTGCGTTAAACATTAAAGTTTAGTGAGTGGTGGTGGTGGTGGGGTGTGTGTGTGTGAATGAGGTGAATGGGATGAGTGTATGGATGGGGGAGAAATTTACTCAGTTTGCATTTTAACAGGAACTTACATAATTCCTCACCAACAAACTGCTATGCAAACCAAAACTCAACTATCCTTCAAAATTCCCACTTCTCTGTAATTAAAAATGCACATAAAATGTGTATATTAGGGAAAATATCATTAAAAAGGCATTACGTTAAGAAAATTGCTTTCAAAAATGTGTATATTAGGCAAAAATGCATACAAAAATGCATGCTTTAGGAGAAATGTGAACAAAAATGGCTTATGAATTTTCATGTAAACTTTAAAAAAAATCTCAGTTTGGGACAAACTGAACTTAAGACTGGAGACATTCTCAAAGTTTGAGATGAACTGATTTTAAGACTGGAAAAATAAAAAAAAAATGGAGAGAAACTGTCCATCCCTAAGTGAGTGCAAGTGTGTGTGTATGTGTGTGTGTGGGGGGGGAAGCATGCCAAGGGCTGCATGACAGCAGTGGGGGTGTCCCTGTTTACTTTGGGCTGTGGCCTCACTTCTGGCATGCAGCCCCTGTCCTGCTTACCTGGAGCTAATGTGGCCCTCAGGTGAAGAAAGTTCCCCACTCCTGGACTAAGGGAAATCCAGTCACAGTTCTCAACTCCTAGCTTTATTTAACACAATTGCCAATACCTTATGGCTTAGCAGTTTGGGAGCTTGAAATAGAAATTAGGTTATTAATAACCTAATAGGAGTTAGGGTTGCCATGTGTCCTGGTTAACAGAGGACATTCTTCTATTTGAAGGCCTGTCAGAGGAGCATCCTCTATTTGAAGGCATCCTCTGTTCAGAGGTCTGTCAAGGCCAAGTCTGGTTTAAAGATCAAGAACCATAGGAAGGGAGAGCAGAAGGGGCCTTGAACTTGAATATCAGCAGTTAGCACCTGGATAGCAGGCTGAGCAGGCACACTGGTCACGTGGTTGCAGTCTTTCTCACTATGTTAGGATGCACTGTATTTCTATTTAAATGATAGTAACTATTTCAAAATTTGCATATATACACATGAATTGTAAAGCAGAATTGAAAGTTGCCTTTCTTCATGAAAGGATCCTGTGTCCTTAGTGCACCTTGATAGCATTCTTTGAGATTTTGGACTGTTAGGCGCTACACTGCTAGGGTGGGATCCAGATTTAATCATACTTAGAGTAGACCCATTGAAATAAATGGGCCTTAAGTGGCTCATAATTTAAGTCTCATTGATTTTAATGGGTCTACTCTACGTAAGAACATAAGACGAGCCATGCTTGATCAGGCCAAGGGTCCATCTAGTCCGACATTCTGTTCACACAGTGGCCAACTAGCTGTCAACTGGGAACCCACAAACAAGACACAAGTGCAAGAGCACCCTCCCGCCCATGTTCCCCAACAACTGGAGTACATAGGCATGCCACCTCTGGAACTGGAGGTAGCACATAGCCATCACGCCTAATAGCAATTGATAGATCAACTTTTTCTCCAGGAATTTGTCTAACCCCCTTTTAAAGCCATCCAAGTTGGTGGCCATCACTACATCTTGTAATAGCACATTCCATAGTTTAACTATGTGCTGTGTGAAGAAGTACTTCCTTTTATCTGTCCTGAATCTCTACATTCATGACTAAATCAGGGTCCAACTCCTAATCAGCATCCTTACTTGAAAGCAAACCTAAATGAAAGAAAGGCATCTGTTTTCAAGTAGGTTTGTCTAAGATCAGGAATGGAATGCTTTAAACAAATGACAGATATACCTGGAAATAGGAGTGTGTTGTCGAGTTTCCCGATCCCCCCAGTGCACACTCTCAGGCAATCTGACACTGCACACCCAAATCAGTGAGATTTCTTTATTGTGGGGAATCCCATGGCAAAAGCTTAATGGTTACACTCTCCAGAAATCATATAGCTGATGGTCAGTAGCTATAGGCTCTATGTAATTCCAGAACAGTCTAAAGCTAAACACTACTACTGTGACTGAGATCCTCAACGTGGTTTCTCCATTGCCTTCTCCACGGTTCTGAACACAAGGGAAGGGACTCTGGATCCCTGGGTACTTAACCTAGACAATCCTTTCACGGGGCTCCAACCCTGAACATGGAAAGGGAATGAGTCCTGGAATGAACCCATCAGGCAATCAGGGGATAACTTCTTGAAAGGCCTAAACAACCCACACACACAGGGAGTCCAACTTTGAATCTTTTGTTGAGAACTCCAGGCTACATGGTCAAGGCCCATCAAGATCAAGGGAAGGGCTTACCCACACATGCTAGGAGTTCTGAGCCACCGCTTTTGCATCAGCAACTCCACACTGTGTGAGTTCTGGCAGAGGGAAGTCCAAAAGTCGTAAATCAAACTCACTGTACACTGAGCTGACTACAAACACAGACACACAATCCACAGCAATGAGGGTTAAAGTCTATGAAAAGCCTCTCAGTACGTTTCATGGCAAGTCCTTAACAATTCAAAGTTCCAGTCCATGGACCTTTGAATTGTGCCTCCAAAGTAGGGATGTACAAAAGTCACTTACCTGAACCGAAATCTGATTCACGGTGGGGGGGAGGTGCTCCGTCCCTCCCCCGAAATTCTGGCCGGGGGGGAGGTGCCCTGAAACCTCCCGCCGCGAATCCTGGCTGACCGGGAACGCAAATCGCGGCAGCCGTAGCCACCGTTTGCGTCCCTGCAGTCAGCCATGATAGGCTACATAAATGTTTACGTAGCCTATCATGGCTGAGTAAAACAAAAAACAAAAAAAACCCCCGCGCGTACGCAAATGGCGGCACCCATGGGCGCCGCCATTTGCGTTCCTTATTTTGGCACGTCTAGTCTACGTAAACATTTATGTAGACTATGGCGAAAATACGCTATTTGCATTCCCCTTATTTTCACCGTAGTCTACATAAATGGTTACGTAGACTAGACGTGCCAAAATAAGGAACACAAATGGCGGCGCCCATGGGTGCCGCCATTTGCGTACACCCGGTTTTGTTTTTTTTGTTTTTACTCAGCTGTGATAGGCTACGTAAACATTTACGTAGCCTATCATGGTATTTTTTTTAAATCTAGCCGTGATAGGCTACGTAAATCTTTACGTAGCCTATCACGTGTTTTTGGTTTGTTTGTTTTTTTACTGGAAATGGTGGCGGCGGCAGCTGGTCGGAAGACTGGCCACCGCCGCCGCCACCGAACCATCGCCGAACCGCTGCCGGAGCCGCCGCCGCCAGGGAGATTCGCACAAGGTAAGTCCCGTCCCGGGGGGGCAGGGGGGGCAGACCGTTTCGCCACCGATTTCGGGGGGCCGAATGCGCTGGCATTCGGCCTCCCCGAGATTCGTGGCGAAATTCTCTGATATCCCTACTCCAAAGGCCCAGACAATGATGGATCCAAACAGAGAAGGCTTTGAGCAATGAAGAGATGTTCCTAGCAAAGGCTCTTTGCCTTTGCATCAGCTTAAAAGGCAAGGCGTGACTGTAAGACACCCCCTCCAGATCCCTTGACAGACAAGGGCCTTTAGCCTTTCAGCAAGGCCCCTGTCTAAACAGGGCGTCACTGCTCAGCCCTCCAGCAGTGACACTTCAACCTGGGTGACCCTTCTGCAAACCCTGTCAGGTCCTCAATGACAGCTTCCAGCCTCCCTGCCTGCCAAGGCCAGACCAGCAGGTGGACAGGGAGATGGGTTACTCCCCCTGGCTCTGCTCTGGGAACACTGACAGAGATAAGCTCACACAGAGTCTGACATTCCAGAGGTTGCAAAGGCCCAAGCCCTTCCAGGCTACTTCTAATCAAATCCTGGCTATAACCTACAAGGCCTACTGCAGTACTGAAGCTGATCCCTGACATGTGTACAGGCTTTTCTTCGCAAACCAATCTCTGCTCCCTCTGCCTTTGCACCTTTGGTGACATGTATACAACTTCTACAGTTAATTCTGGGAATCTTCATCCCCCTCCTATGTTTTAGATGGGCTGCCTGCTTTATTTTTCTTTGAAGCCCCTCACTGTTTCTCTGCTCAAAGTTTGTTCAACACTTACATTTTTAAAACGTTTTCCTGTGGGTTTTTTTTTTTTAAACACTTATTATTATTTTTTAATTACAATATTTCTATACTGCTCCACATCCAAAAGATTTAGAAGCTGCTTCATAAGGTGACAGAGGAAGCTTTGTGACTGACACAAAGACCAATCAATCAGCCCAGTGCAGAGCTCTGCTCTGATATGACAGGAGATGGTTTCATGATTGACACTATGGCCCAACCAATCAGCACTGTGAACAGTGTTGCTTCTGCTAAAAAAGGGGGGGTTTCTCCTGAGCTCGATCTGGAGAAGAAACTCAGGGGAATGCCCAAAATGTGATGAGTGCCTTTCCACTGAGGGCTTACTTGTAAAAGTATGTGGATCTGTACACACTCAATGTTACTTAAGAATAAGCTATAGTCCACTGGACTCTCTTTTGCCCAAGAAAAGTGAAACAATGGCATAATTTTTTTCCTTGCAAACATACATTACCATTCACTCAGTGTCTCGTATCTTAAGAGGTTTGCTGGAGAAATTTGCCTTTCGAGCTGTTATTCCCCAAATCATGACCTCTGAGACCCCAAAACCCTATTAAGGTGCCCTAAAATTGCATGCATTTTAGCAAGAAGGCAGAGACAGGAAAGAGGCTTTCTTCAGCATTTTGCTATTTAGTTTGGCCCTTTACTGCTTCCCCCCAAAAGGGTCATAGCAACCTTTTACTAATTAAAAAGGCATGCATACTGCTCCCTGTAAAAATTTTCAAAGCCACTGCCTCAGTTGACCCAAGAGTGTGGTTTGTGAGGGACATACAGAGCAGATCCTGTAGTCTGCTGATCAAATTCCCCAAGCTTGGGAGAAGAAACTCAAATTCCACAATTGGATGTCCTACTTCCAAAGAATAATGTGATCATATAAACATTATGCTGAACACATGTACCCCTCAGCTGAAATTAAGACTTACACCCTTGGTTTCTTCAAATGTTTTCAGTATAACAAAAAAATACTTAAAGTGGAGGTACAGTATAATTCAGTCCAGCCTCTGCTGGTATGATGCTTTGCTAAACCACAGTAGAACCTCTGAAATCCTAAAAGGCAAGAGATGTAAATAGACCAATAAACCAGACACCGTCTTAAAGCTTTCTTCTCTCTCTTGAGCTAGTACCATTGCCCAGTAGACGGAGGCTATGAAAAAGAGTTCTATGAGCAATCCGTTTGTTTCTTGGCATGTAAAGGATGCCACATGAACCATGAGCCAGTGATAATTATGTGTGACAATAATACACAATAGTCTAATATTTATTTATCTTATTTATTTATTACATCTCTATACCACCTGTTAGCCAATGCTCTCTGGGCGGTTTACAAGACAAAGCTTAAAACCATAAAATGCAATAACAAACATAATATAAAACCATATGTTTAAAACTGTGTGTGACTAGTATCACATGAAGAATAACCAGTTGCGGTGACACCAGTCAGTATATAATAGATATGTATTCCCACCTACTTTGAAAAGTAAATGGAATGCTCATCAACATCCATACCATTGCACTGGTTGAATGCACATAGAAATGGCCATATACATTGTGATCTATTACATGCATATGTGCATCAACGGATATGAAGTACCCACATCAATGCATAGACGTCTGTTGACTAATCCTCACATACTGGCATATAATGCTGACCTATATGCATGAAAGGGTGAATCTGGCCTCTTTGCCACAGCAGCATCCAGTGTAGTTTTTGCATATATGGGACAATGGGCTCCTTCACACGGATTTTTTGGGGTGCAGTTGTCATTCTTCATTCAGAGTATTTCCCACATGCAATACACAACATCATTGTCCTGCAGCAGCTGTCCCACACCTTCCCCCTGTTTTCCCTGTAATACTCAAATGAGAAAAGTGTTACTGCTTCCTTTACAAGGACAGTACTGACTTGCGCACATGGGGTGGGTAGCAGACTTCTGAAGCTGCAAACATACTGTGGATTGTATATAGAAGTCGCCAAGGTAGGGATCGGAGGAAGCAGAAGTGAAAAGGGGAGGCAAGGAAGTTGAAATGGAAAAGTTCATGCTGAGAGGGGGAGGGACTACCCCAGAGGGGGTGGACAGAGGGCGTACAATGCTGTTGACATCCAAGAACATCCCACCAGGCTCCACTCACCAGTATAAATGGCAGGTAGCGTTATGCAGCAAAAGAAAAACAGGTTGTGTGACGAACCAATTTAAATCCTGCAAAGAATCTGGAAACAGAAGCCCCATTAAGTTGCGGGATAAAAAGTCTGGTGTGGTGAAGCCCAATATCTAACATGACACTAAATTACGTTGCACGAATGTACTGTAAATGACTTCTAGCACAATGCATCAAATAAAGCTTGCTGGCACAATGTTTTCCTTCAGAAAACCCATTGTGCCAGCAAGTGGTATTGGCGCTCCACAAAATACTGGCACAACATAATTTACATTAATGGCAGTGTTGCACTGGATACTGTCCATGGAACAGCTGTGGGTGTGGCACATGTGGAGCCCTGGGCCCGGGTCCTAGAGACCCTCCTAGGGTGGGGCGGGATTGAGTCTTTAGTGTAATCTAGGAACAAATGACACCACTTTCTGCCACCTATGCTAAATCCAGCAAAAGATAATATAATGGGCACAGTCCACCATTGCTACCATGCTGTTGTGCGACTTGCATTCACTTCAGTGGTACTTGTGCAGGACAACTTACTGGTGGATTGTGCCCAGTCATGTACCCAGGACTTTAGGAAAAACAATGTAATTTAGATCTTATCTGAAAATCATACATCAATGAAAGTAGCAAGATGTGTTTCCATGAGAGAAATAGTGCAATCATGCTAGGATAACTTTGTCTAGATGAAGATTGTTTAGGGGTGGATATGCTTATGGTACATGTACAGACATATGAATGGCTGTACATATATCTTACTTCAACCCGGCCAACAGGACAGCATCCCCCACTGCGCCCAAGTGCAGCAAGCTAGTTTAGGGGGTGCAGGGCAGGCCACAAAGGCACACTATATAGCTCTGTCCTCCAAGACTTCATCGGCATTCCTTGCCCCTTAGCATCTGCTGCCGGAGGTGACCACCTCACTCTTCCTAATGGTAGGGCCGGCCTAGTTACTTAGGAAGGCTTTCTAAAATAAAAAGGTGTTTCACTGTGAAGAGAAATGCCTGCACCTGGTACAATATAATATTAAGTTTAGTACAAATAAACAGAAGCCAATTATGTGTGAACAGCAAGCTATAATGGAAAGCTCAAAACTAACCTCAACTACCAGTTGTTATGACTGCAGCAAGGCCTTTCCATACATCAAACCTAAGAAAAGAAGGAAGGAAGGATGTTAACATTAGCTTTCAACTTATCCTAGCTGAGCTCCAGTCCCATTCCCAAATAATGCATGGGATGTTTGCCTTGCCATGGGGGGAAAGCCCTATTTCTTTCCCCCACTTTTGTTATATAAGGGGAGTGTGCAGTACACAGATGTTCTTGTGCTCTTAACTCCAAATATAAAAACCTTGAATGCATATCCTTCAAATTTTAATAACATGAGGGTTTCTGAAAGAAAAAAAAAGGTCCCTGCCAAGGGAAGTGAGGTGGGTGGCTACCAAGAAAAGGGCCTTTTCTCCTATGGCACCCCTGCTGTGGAATGAGCTCCTCCTGGCACCTACATTGTACTCTTTCAGGCACCAGCTGGAGACCTTTTTATTTTCCCAGCATTTTAGTACTCTATTCTTTTAGCTTTTTGTTTTAAATCTGCACTTTAAATCTCTGCATTGCTGCTAGCTTTTATTCTGGTTGTACTTTTATGTTGTCGTTTTAAACTTTCATATTTTGTATTGTTTTATGCTGTACTTTATGGTTTTAATTTTTGTGAACCAGCCAGAGAGCTTTGGCTATTGGGCAGTATAGAGATGTAATAAATAAATAAATAAATAAAATAAAATAAAATAATGAAAGCTTCATTTTGTATGACTTACTGTTTTTTAGACTGGAAAAATATGACAATTTTTCCAGATAATTGGTTGGATCCACTGTGCATTGTAGAATCCTTCCACTTTCACCTCTGGTGAAATGTATTGTTTCAAGAACCTACAAAACCTGTTTGACCAGAGCAATGAGACAATGAGACAAATAGCAATTATATACACCATAGGAAGAGATGCTTCTTTCAAATCACATTAAACTCTTTAAAAAATCCATTGCTTCACTTTAACCTTAGTCTTTGGTACAAAGTCACAACCCTAAGGGAGTAAAAAGTTGCTTTTGTGATAGCCTGGAAAGTGAATATTGAGATAGTTGGGACTCTACTTCATGCCTATGAGTCACACAGAAACAGTGGTGCATAAAGTAATTTTAGACTCTGGAATTAATTGTCTTACTGGGACCATCCTCTGTACATGGTGAAGTGTATTTTCTTCACCTACTCCCAAAAGTGGTAAGCCAGTCCTGCTGCATTGGCGGCCCATCCTGATCACTTTGTTAACTGGAGCCCTGCACTTCTGCCCCAAAGTCCTGAGCACCACTGTACAGAACTGGCTCAATCCATTCCCTGCTTCTGGGCTTGTATCTCTGCCTCTCCCATTTAGTTCAGTGAGCATTTTGTCTTTGTAAAGGCTAGAGTGCCAGTTCCTATATAAGCCCTTAGTAGTCCTTATTTATGTGCGGAGTCCCACCAGGAGTACTCAAATGCCTAAGGGTTTGCGAGAGCAAGCCAGAGAAAAGACTTGCAAGATTTAGTCTTCCTGTCATCTTTCCAATGAAAATACATGTAGAGAAATCTAGAATTATATGTAAGTCCATTTACTTTTTGATATTACCACATCATTTCCACTTCTGGCAAGGAGACTTTGCTGAGGTTAATTCTGGGCACAGTTTCACTGAGCGCATTGGCATCCTTCTGCGATTTCGATAGAGGCCTCATTCACAGGGACAGCCATGGCGACCTTGTTGCCCTCCAGTTCTTCTCACAGACTTATTTGTTGAGTCTCTCAAGCTGCTGTCTGAGCACATAAACATGTTACACAGACAGCACATTAGATGGAGGTGAAATACAGATGATTATATTTAAGGGCTTACAATAGTCATTAAGAGCTCTTCAAGCACCGGCCCAGGCTGGGCAAAAGCCGAGGTTTTGACTGCATATTTTGGCTATCCCGTCAACTGACTTTCTCTTTCTTCACCATTGAAACATGGCCAATTGTGTCAGCCCAGTGGCAATGAAGGCGGGGGTGGGGGGAAGAACCCAACAAAAACATCCAACCCCTGTTAATAGGATTATAAGATTTGGGGAATATAATGTTGTTGCAGATGATTTATTTTGAAAGTTGATTTTGTTTTAGTGAAAACAAGCACTGACCAGCACACTGGGGAGTTCCAGCCATCCTGCCAAATACAATCATTTCTGGTTTGAAAGATGTGATTGCTTTTTAATGTGGAAATTTCACAAGGTTACGGAGGGAGGGGGGAAGGAGGAGGAGGTGAGATTAAACTCCTTTTTTATAACAAAGTCAGTTTGAGATATGCACTACAACACCCTGACAGTGTCCAGATACCCCCCAACCCCTTTATGTATTGGAACAGATGGAAAGTGTGCAATTCACACTAGCTTCCAGCTGCAACTTCTGTTACGTCTCTAAAAATGAGAAAGGAGGTGGTGGCAGCGGCAGGGTGGGGGGGATTAAGCGGATGATTTTTTAAAAAAAAATTTAAGAAAAGAAAAATAAATAAATAGACTTCAATTGCAAGCCACACACAAATGCACCAAAGGGACAGCAAGAAGAAATGGAGAAAAGAGCACAGTCAATCCTATCAAGCCATCGGGACAAAATAATCTCGCTCGTTCTCTTTGATAGCTCTGGCCGCCAAACTTGACAGCCCACAATTTGGCATATTCAAAAGGAGTTTGGTTTTTGAGGCTACTAGACATCCTTCTTCAAATTGGTCAGGAAAATAAGAGATATTAATAATAACCATAATAAAGAGGCCTGTCATTTTAAAAAGCAATCTTCCTAAGGACATAAAGAGGATGCAAGAAAGGGTGGTGAAACCCTCTTTCATCCCCCTTTTAGCAAATGTCTGTTTCTGGCTTTAAAATAGTGCACACGCTGTAGACCTACATATTGGCAGAGGGGGAAAATTCAGGGTTTGTCAGATTTCTTCTTCGTCCTCTTCTTCTTTGTCCTCTTCTTCTTCTTCTTCTTCTTCTTCTTCTTCTGTGGATGGCTTCTGACACAGTCACAAAAAGGTTGTTGCTGAATATGGGCTCAGGAAATACATTTCATTGGTAATTTTCTCACACCCAATAATGTTTACCCACAAAGGGCCCTCCACCTGTGCATTTTACATATTTGAACTTCTATCTAGGAACATAGGAAGCTGTCGTACATCTGGTTAAGACCATTGATCCAGGTAGCCTGGTACTATCTGAACCAACCTTCCCCAACCTGGTGCCCTCCAGATGTGTCAGAGTACAACTCCTATATTTCCCCTGGCAGGCCATCTGGGGTTCCCTTTCCCCGGGCTCCACCCCCTTTCCCCCAACCACCAATCATTTGTTGGTGTCCTGTGCAATTCTCCCTCCAATTCTAAAGGTTTAGTTACTGGCTGTAAGAGCTCTAAGCTAACATACGCTGGTATTTTGGTATTTGGGCTGGAATGCAGCCCTCGAGAGGTTCTCTGAAATGGTATTTGCCCCTCCGGCTGAAAGAGGTTCTGCACCCCTGGCTATATCCATCCTAAGAGCCCAGGTTGGGAACTTGGGAAGAGATGGGATAGACTGCCACATAGTCTTGGTAGGATCAGGGGAGCAGGAAGCCTTTGCAAATAGTTCAAGGTCCATTCTGGGATGAGATTACAAAATGACCATCCATGGAAAGAAAGACAAGTGTGGTTAGCAGGAGCAGGATGAGATTGGAGCCGGCTGGCTTCACAATCTGAACTGGGCGGTGGAACAAAGAGCAACAATGAGGAGAAGGCAGAGCACAGAGCCACAGCTGACAAACTAGGTGTGTCAAGATGCAAAGATGAAGGTAGTCTGGAAACCTAGCAGGATGGGAAGGGCTGGTGCCAGGGGTTGGCATTGTTGGGCACCTTCCATGGCCCATGCATCAGCAAGGGGGCCCCTCAGTGGCCCACCAGCCCTCTGACTCTGCTGTTGCTCCTTCTCTTGCCATAGCTAGCTGCTCACTTGCTCAGTGACCTGGTTTGCATGATCACAACCCTACAACAGGCCATGGGCTCTGGGTGGTTTGTTAACCACCCCAACAAGCCACCCCCACAGGGTCTGGATGACACAAGAAGCCACACCTGGCATGAGTAATTATGTAAATCGGACCAGCACGCACAGGTGGTTAACAAGCTTGTGCTTGTGCGAACCAGGCCTCTTTCCCACAGGTGAATGATGACAGCAAGAAGGAAGAGCAGCATTTGCTGCCCCAGGCTGCTCATGCACTTGCCTTTTCCCCATAGCCAGCAGTGGGAACTGGCCCCGAGGGAGAGTGAGTGGGTGACGACAGGGAGGAGGAAGTGGCCCACTGCAGATAGATCATCCTGTGTCTAAATACTGCAGTTATTTAGATAGGGACATCTGTCATGTTACTGCAGCTCTGGTAACAGCCTGCAGTGGAGACGCAATCTAATGACTATTTGCTCACCTTGATTCCACCATAGGCACCAGGGTGGGGTCAGTTTCCCATGCAAACAGGCTTTGGGGATGGTACAAGCACGAGCGCTACTTTCTGATGATCCCAGAACTGGAATCTTTGGCTTTCGAAATGGCCTCTTTCTGGGAATTGTTGGCAAGTATTCTTTGTGTCGCTATACCATCGCTGCATGGTGGCACTTCTTGTCATGAGTCCCCAAAAGGGGCCACCGTGCACTGTCTGAATGGCCTCAAAGGCTTCTGCTGGCTCTTAGAACAGGGATGGGCACCTCTGGCCTGAGGGCCAACTATGGCCCAGCAGGCAGATCCAAGTGGCCTGCAGTGCCTCAGGAAAGGTCATAGAATCATAGAATAGTAGGGTTGGAAGGGGCCTACAAGGCCATTGAGTCCAACCCCCTGCTCAATGCAGGAATCCAAGTCAGAGCATCCCTGACAGATGGCTGTCCAGATTCATCTTGAACACCTTCAGTGTGGGAGAGCCCACTACCTCCTGAGGTAATTGGTTCCATTGTCGTATTGCTCTAACAGTCAGGGAGTTTTTCCTGATGTTCAGCCGGAATCTGGCTTCCTGTAACTTGAGCCCATTATTCTGTGTCCTGCACTCTGGGATGATGGAGAAGACATCCTGGCCTTCCTCTCTGTGACAACCTTTCAAGTACTTAAAGGTCCCTCCCCCTTCCCTCAAAGCCCCTCCTCCTCCCCAAAGTCTCCCTTCCTTCAAAGCCCCTCCTTTCCCTGAAAGCCCATCTCCCATCCCAAAGCCCTCCCTTCCCTCTATGACCCTCCCCCGCCAAGCTCCTCCCTTCCCTCAAAGGCCCTCCCCCTCAGAGGAGACTGGTCTGGGAGAGTGACTGAGTCATGACTCAGTCCCCTTCACTGACATTCCCCTTTGCTTCACTCCTCCCTCGTGCTCCTGAGATTTAGGAGCTTCTGAAATAAATTTGCACCAATATGGAGTTACAAGTTTATGTATTACACACCCTGTATGGACAGGAAGAAAAGAAGGTATAATCCAAGCAGAGGAGTTAGCACCCTGATCAGAAAAGAAGTCCATTCATAGCTTTCAAATACCCTTTTGAACATAATAAAGAATATTAATACATCGGGTGAAATGTGCATCTATAGAGCTGAGAGTAATTGCATCTGGTACCTGCGCTTCAGGTCCTTTCATCAAAGGTTCTCTTACTGACCTGCAGTGCCAAACTGGTCATTGAGAAGGGAGGCATAAGAGGGACACAAATGATGCAGCCCAAATGCTTCCTTGTAAGAATGGATTGAAATGACACATACGCCACAGAACCTTTTCCTTTTCCTTGTAATTTGCTATCATTACGTCGGTATGGTGCATTTGGAATGCATGTCAGCCTGTTCCCTTTTTAACTCGGAGAGAGGAGAAGGTGCTGTTATTGCAGGGTTCCTTGCAAAAAGCTCGGCAGACATTGTTATTATTATATCTACTGGGCACAGCAGAGGGAGCACAGAATAATGCATGTTTATTAAGAGGACAAAGTAAGTGTGAACAAAATGTATTCAGTGGCTGGAAGGGAAGCCTGTGTTTTGGAGGCGCTGGCAGGGAGTTTAGTGCTGTAAAAAGAAAGGGGGAAGTGAAGATGGAACCAGCTTTTCTAGGTACCACCACTGAAATCCTAGATGAACCTGTAAATCCCACTTCCCTTACCTCTTGTGAGTACTTGCCGACTCTGGCATCACTAAGCATGGAGGAGGCTCGCAATCAAAATAGTTCAGGTCAGTGGTTTGTTGCTCAGCATCTACATATGGTCAACTTTTCCTGAAAGCAGGGGTGCAGAACCTCCTAATCTGGCCCATGCAGCCACTTGGAGTTCCTATAGCAGGTGGGGCTTAATCTCCAAGGCCTGCCCCTTGGAGGTATCCCCTCAGAGGGCATCCCCCTGATGTTATCTCCAATTTCAGATCGGAGATATCAGCAGGGATTTTCCTGCTGCTGTGTGCCAGCAGCAGAACTCCCACTGTTATCTCCAATCTCAGATTGGAGATAGCAGGGGTGGGGAAAGAGGGGCAGTGGAGCATTGGGACTAGGCCTGTGCAGGGACCCCTGCTCTGACTCAGAAGCCACTTTGCAGCTTCCGAGGCAGGCCCAATCCGGATCGGGCAGATTCGGAGTGGGGGCTAACCCACCTTGGCCCTGAACCAGAAGCTGGTTCCCCCCCGATGCTCCCACACAACCCCCCAGCTCCTTACCTAGGCCATCTTCTCCTCTGCCACCACCACTGCCTTCTCTATTGTGCTGCCTTTGCTGCTGCCTGCTGCTGCTGCTGTTTTTACTGCCTCTATTGCCGTGCCACCACCGCCGCCACCATCTCCTGTGGCCTGGATGCACGGCGACTCTTCTTCCAGAGAGTCGCCATTTTTAAAATGGCAGCCTCAAAGGGATGGTGGCGGCATGGCAACAGAGGCGGTGGCGCAGTGGCAGAGGCACTGTGGCAGAGGAGGTGGTGGTGGCGCGGTGACAGCGAAGAGAAGGCAGCTCAAGTAAGGACCTGGAGACGCTGGGGGGGGCTGGGCCAGGGGCCAAAGTGCACCGAGCCCCCGACCCACTATGGGCTGCTTCGTGCCCGGGCACAAAGTGGCCCGAAGCAGCCCGCTTTGACTCAGGGTTCGGGCCTCAAGCTGAAGCGGTGCACAGCCCTAATTGGAACTCTCCTGTGTCAGGGAAAGCAAGCACTTTCCTCAGCACAGGTAAGTCCTGCCACCCTCCTCCCCTCTGCTATCTCTCATCTCAGATCTCCTTTTAAGGCTTGAAAGGACACTAGTTGTATCCTTGGCATGATGGCCTCACAGCTGGCCCCACAAAATCAAGGAGGAAATGTGGACGTAAGAAGAGGGAGAGTGTTATGGCATTCAGATCAAAGCCACATGAGGTCTTTAAGAGTTTTAGAACAGGCTGAGTCTGAGAACTATGTCCTAAAGACCTTTATCCTGTTACAAATGGGGATTCTGGTTCAAGGGGCTCAAGAAGGTGAGTTCTCACACTTTCCTGCAGAGATTCTCCCTGAGTGTGAGAAAAAAGGAGAAACAGGTATGCCCTTGGTCTCTCCAGGTGTAAATGAGAAAACCCAAAGGCAGGGGTGGAGAACCTCTATCAGCTCAAGGGCCAAATTCGGTTTCAGAGAAACTTGGGTGGGGGGTCATATTTCAGTGGTGGACTGGGCAGGGCCCAAAGTGAAAAGCGGCAGAGCCAAAAGACCATAAATACCAGCATATTTTAGCTTCAAGCCCTTACTGCCAGTAAGTAAACCATAGAAGTATTTCAGCCTTTTAGAATGGGGGGAAATGTGCAAATGCTGGGAAAACCACCAAATGATTGGCAGTCAGGGGAAAGGATGTGTGACCTAGGAGAGGGGCATGGCTAGAGTGGGACCCCAGGAGGGCTGGATTTGGCCCACGGGTCTGAGGTTCCACACCCCTGCCCAAAGTCAAACAGATCTGCTCAAGAAATCATTCTGAGTTCAATATAATGGTAAGGGATCAAAATCTGTGGGGACCCAGAAAGTGCCTAAAGTTGCCTTAAGGGATAGATCCTAGGGAAGTAAAAGGAAAACTTAATTAAAAATAGGAGTATTCCACTGACCCAGTATACTTATCTGTCTTCCAGTGTTTCAATTCCATGGGATTACCCAAGAGCAGAAGAAAAGCCCAATGTGTTTAAAGAGATTAGCATGCCTACATAAGGATGTATAAATATAAGAACACAAAAAGCTGCCTAATATGGAGTCATGACATTGGTTTATCTAGCTCAGTATTGTCTACATCAGGGATGGGCCAATGCGGCCCCATTGCTTTGGTGCCAACACCACCACTGTGCCAATTTTGAGGGGTGCTTTGCCACTGAATTTCAGTGGCAAACTTGCTACAGGAGCTTAAAAAGAATACATTTAGCTAGGAAATAAGCTAAAATTGTCCTCATTAAACCATCATCATCATCATCGCCACCAAATTAATTTCAATGGCAATAGCAGAAGTGTAACCTTCTGCTTGAAGGTTTTTTGAGAGCCAGTGTATTGAGAGCTAGTGTAGTGGTGAGAGTGACGGACTGGGAGCCGGGAGATCCGGGTTCTAGTCCCCACTCGGCCGTGGCAGCTCACTGGGTGACTTTGGGCCAGTCACAGACTCTCAGTTCAACCCACCTCGCAGGGTTGTTGTTGTGAGGATAAAACGGAGAGGAGGAGGACAATGTAAGCCGCCTTGGGTTCCTTGCAAGAGGAAAAAAGGCGGAGTATAAATGCAATAAATAAATAAATAAATAACCTGCAAGGGGTTCAGGGGGCTCCAGATCCCCTAAAGTCACCCACCCCTGGTCTACACTGACTGGCAGCAACTCTCCAGGCTTTTAGGCAGGAGTCTTTCTCAGCCATGGGCACAGATGCCAGAGACTGACACCTGGATCTTTTGCATGCCAAGCATCAGTGGTGTGGTGGAGCCGGGGCTCACAGGGATGCACACCCACACTTTTTTTTATAAGCAGGGATGCTGTGAGAATTCCCTGTTCTCATTGAGCTTAGCTGCAATCCTTACAGTTGCTGGGGGGAAATGGATATTCCCAGCAAAAATATATTTTGGGGTGGCTTGGTCTTGAGTGGGCAATTAAGACCCATTCACTTTACAAAAGACTTGCTCCTAGGAGATGAATACTCCTAGAACTGGTTTGTTGATATAGATCTGCCTGAATTTTTGGACTCCCCTCAGGGGCGTGTCTATGGGGACGGCAAAGATGAGCCCCTGCACTTCAGAATGTATGACTACACCACTGCAAAGCATCTGCCCTACCACTGAGCTATGGCTCTTCCCTTGCTGGATCAGACCAAAGCCCATCTTGCCCACCATTCTGTTTCCAATTGTGGTCAGCCACACAGGAACTCCCAGGCAAGATGTGATGATGACGGTCATCTCTCATTGCTTGATCCCAGAGTTTGGTCCCCTGAGGTCCACTGCTTCTGAACAAAGCAAATGATATGTAAATTCCTTCATTTCTCCTACTGCATGACGCCCAAACTGGCTGTCTTTTGTCAGGTCTCCAAAAGCTGCTCAAGGCTTGCCAAGACACTGACTGCTGTATGATATATGCCTCTGTAGTCTGCAACAACTCCATTCCTATTCCTTCTGGAATTGCTGTGCATGTCTCTACATTCCCATCCAGTCAAGCATATTATAGGCAGTCCTGTTACCAGCAATGCTCAGATTGTCTTCTTTTTACTTGGACTGGCACATCTTTGCTGAAGCGATTAGTAGCAGAGAACCTGTGGCATGTAATGTTATATGCTGGGCAGGCCATGAGTTTAAAAGCCCAGAAAATGACTCGCTGGACCAGAAGAAAGACCCATCTAGTCCAGCATTCTGTCTCCAACCATGGGTGGTCAGATATTCCTAAGAAGCTCATAATCCTAATTATGACTCCTAATTATTTGACAATAACAGCAGCAACAAAAAGGTCTCCCCTGCACCCTAGGTCTGGCTGTTACAAGCCCAAATCTATGATTGCTCAGATGTAGATTTGTACTTATAGAATCATAGAATCATAGAATAGTAGGGTTGGAAGGGGCCTACAAGGCCATCGAGTCCAACCCCCTGCTCAATGCAGGAATCCAAGTCAGAGCATCCCTGACAGATGGCTGTCCAACCTCGCCTTGAAGGCCTCCAGTGTGGAGGAGCCCACCACCTCCCCAGGTAATTGGTTCCATTGTCGTATTGCTCTGACACTCAGGAAGTTTTTCCTGATGTTCAGCCGGAATCTGGCTTCCTGTAACTTGAGCCCATTATTCCATGTCCTGCACTCTGGGATGATCAAGAAGAGATCCTGGCCTTCTTCTCTGGGACAACCTTTCAAGTACTTGAAGAGTGCTATCATATCTCCCCTCAGTCTTCTCTTCTCAAGGCTAAACATGCCCAGTTCTTTCAGTCTCTCTTCATAGGGCTTTGTTTCCAGTCCCCTGATCACCTTTGTTGCCCCCCTTTGAACCCTCTCCAGTTTGTCTGCATCCTTCTTAAAGTGTGGTGCCCAGAACTGGACACAGTACTCCAGATGAGGCCTAACCAGTGCTGAGTACAGGGGAACTAGTACTTCCCGGGATTTGCAAGCGATGCTTCTATGAATGCAGCCCAAAATAGCATTTGCCTTTTTTGCAGCCACATCACATTGTTGGCTCATATTCAGCTTGTGATCGACAACAATTCCAAGATCCTTCTTGCTCGTAGTGTGGTTGAGCCACGTATCCCCCATCTTGTAACTGTGCATTTGGTTTCTTTTTCCTAGGTGCAGAACTTGGCATTTGTCCCTATTAAATGCCATTCTGTTGTTTTCTGCCCAGCACTCCAGTCTATCCAGATCACTTTGAATTTTGTTTCTGTCTTCCAAAGTATTAGCTATCCCTCCCAATTTTGTGTCATCTGCAAATTTGATCAGCATTCCCTGCACCTCCTCCTCCAAGTCATTAATAAAAATGTTGAAGAGCACTGGGCCCAGGACTGAGCCCTGCGGTACCCCACTCGTTATCTCTCCCCAGCTTGAGAAGGTCCCATTGATAAGCACTCTTTGAGTCCGATTCTGTAGCCAACTGTGGATCCACCGGATCGTTGTTTCATCTAGCCCACATCGAGCTAGTTTGCTCATCAGGATATCATGGGGCACTTTGTCGATCATGGGGCACTTCTATATGCAGGTCATCCCAATGTATGGCTCATGGAGTACATGGGGTAATTTGCTCCCCCCGCCCCACCCAGCCATTATTTTGCACCTGGCTCTGCCCTGTATTTTGCACTGGCTCTGGTTTACGGACCCCAGGGTTTCAATGAAAATCAAAGTAGATCTCCCAAGCTTGAATTCTGCTCATGCCTCTTGCAGCAGCCACATGAAATCCTCTCTCTCAGCATGTCTGTGGTCTAGTCATTGTGTCCTGTTGGTTTTTCAAAGTGGCAGTGATTAATGTCTGTCCACTTTTATCTCTGACAGCTGTCTGACAGCCAGGAGAATGGCACTGAGGTGCGGTGGTGGTGGTGATGCTGCTGCCTGTAATGCTTCTTTCTGCAATGATAGCCTCATTGTGTCTTGCAGACAAGGGAAGGGCCGTAGCTCAGTGGCAGAACACCCGCTTTGCAGACAGAAGGTCCCAGGTTCAATCCCTGGCATCTCCAGGTGGGGCTGGAAAAAATTCCCACCTGAAAACACTGGAGAGCCGCTGCCAGTCTGTGTCAACAATACTGAGCTCAGTGTAAGGTGGCTTCCTATGTTCCTATGGGTTGCACCACCCAAGCTAGCTAAGATAGGATTGGGAAAAGAGAGAACAGAATTGGCTCTGTGGTTTGTCATGCTATCCTGAAAGGGAACAGTGTGTGTGGAGTCTTTTGCTCTCATTCTCAACTCTGTCTCCCTCTCCCTCCTTCTGTACAGAAGCTTGGCCTGCCTAATGAAAAACGCAGCCTGAAAGGGCGACCACAGTCTCACAGGTTTCTGCTGGCGTGACAGACTATCGGAGGCCTAATGTCAGCAAGGGGCTGGACGTGAAGCAGCCTTTCATTGGGTTTGTCTTACTGAGAGGAAAAACAGCTTTGTGCAATAACTTTATGGCAAATGTTGGCAGAGGATTTTGCACTGCATACTGAAAGAGAGACATTTCTAACCACAGCCCGATGAACCACACTTGTTTACTCTGGCATCCGGCCATCAGTTGTTCATAGGCTTTCTGTCTCTGCTCAACATGTTCCAGTCTTGGAGGTGAAGTTATTGCCAGTCGTTTCCAGGACATTCCGCTAGGCTAAGCAAAATTGCCCTGAGCAGTCATCAGAAACCACGGGGGTAGTACTTTTTAAACACAGGCCATTTTCAGAGAAATGAAAGATACTGGACATCTTCCTGCCCTGGCTTGTGGTCTCTGAATGTGTGCTTTAAACTACCATGTAGGAGGAGAGATTATCACCCTCCATCCTAAAGAGATGCAGTGTCATATGGAGTGGTGTGTGCCAATGGAGCGCAGAACCCTCATGGGTAAGGCAACCAGGAGGTGATGGTAGGGAGAGGTTGTCCAGCTATTCTCTCAATTACTTTCAGTTCCAGTGTAACAGATGAACGCCACATGTCTGGCATGTTCACTTGCACTGGCAGAGATGGCTTGGTGGTGCCTGAAATGGTGTGTAGGTGACTCATCCTTGTGTTGATAGTGGTCAACTATTTCAGCAAATTAGGGTCGCACTGGGCTCTCTACCTTTAGGCTTTTTCTCTCAGCTACCATATAAATTAGCAAAATATGAAATGATGTCAGGGACAGAGAGGCCTTGTCAAGGACATGCCATAGCACTAAGGGCTTTTCTGCAAAAGCCTATTGGGTTGAGTGCATCCCTGTTCAAAGGAATCTTATGCAGCAGGGCTGGAAACATCCCCTTCCTGAGACCCGGAGGATCTACTAATAGTCAGAGTAGGGAATATAGAGGCAGATGCATCAGTGACCTGGTTTGGTATAAGGTGGCTTTTTGTGTTCTGGCTTTTCAGAAGCACCAGGCTGAGACTTCCACAGCTTAGAACAAGTCCACATGCCCAAAGAATGTCCTGTTTATACTTTGAAGTTCATAACCTTCAAAATAGATTCCAGCCCTTCTCATGTGTAGTTGCAATGTGCATAATGCATAATACATGATACAACTATCATAAGAACATAAGGAGAGCCATGCTGCATCAGACCAAGGGTCCATGCAGTCCAGCATTCTGTTCACACAGTGGCCAACCAGCTGCCCATAGGAAATGCACAAGCAGGACATGAGTGCAACAGCACTCTCCTGCCCAAGTTCCCCTGCAACTAGTGTACGTAGGCATACTGCCTCTGATACTTGAGGTAGCACATATTCATCAGGACTAGTAGCCATTGATAACCTTCTTATCCATGAATTTGTCCAATCCCCTTTTAAAGCCATCCAATTTGGTGGCCAGATGCATCAGTGACCTTGTGAAAGTGAATACCATAGTCTGACTGTGCGCTGCGTGAAGATATACTTCCTCTTATCTGTCCTGAATCTTCCACCACTCAGCTTCATGGGATGAGCCCAGGTCTAGTATTGTGAGAGAGGAAGAAAAATGTCTCCCTATCCACTTTCTCTACACCATGCATAATTTTGTACACCTCAATCTTGTCCCCCTTTATTTATTTATTAAATTTATTAATCGCCCATCTGGCTGGTCACCCAGCCACTCTGGGCAATGTACAACATATAATAAAACAGTTTAAAACAATAAAATTCTACAATAAAAACATTTCCTAAAATACCCTAACCCACCCCAAATGCCTGCCTGAACAACCACATTTTTAATGCACAACGGAAGCTCATTAAAGAGGGGGCATGATGGAGTTCCTTAGGGAGGGAGTTCCACAGAGTGGGGGCCACCACAGAAAACGCCCTCTCCCTTGTCCCCACCAGTCTAGCTGTCCTGGCTGATGGGACAGGGAGAAGGCCATCTGAGGCTGATCTTGTTAAGCGGCCTGTCTGGTGTTGCTGGAGGCGCTCCTTAAGATAGGCTGGGCTGGAACCATATAGGGTTTTAAAGGTCAAAATCAACACCTTGAATTTGGCCCGGAAAACAACTGGTAACCAGTGCAACTCCTTCAGCACTGGGGTGATGTGATCTTGCTGGCAGCTTCCTTTAATCAGGTGAGCCACCACGTTCTGTACCAGCTGCAGCTTCCGAACCGTCTTCAAGGGTAACCCCACATAGAGAGCATTACAGTAGTCTAAATGAAAGGAGACCAGGGAATGTACTACCAATGGAAGCAGATGGTCAGGAAGGAAGGGACGCAGCTGCCATATCAGATGGAGTTGGTACAGTGCTGTCCGGCTCACAGCTGACACCTGAGCCTTCAAGGACAGCTGGGAGTCCAAAATGACCCCCAGGCTGCGGACCTGGTCTTTCAAGGGTAGCCGTACCCCACTGAACACCAGGTCAACATCCCCCAGCCTCCTCTTGTCTCCCACCAAAAGTACCTCAGTCTTGTCAGGGTTCAGCTTCAGCTTATTCCTCCCCATCCAGCCACTCACCGTCTCCAGACATTTGGACAGGGATTCTACGGCCAACCTTGGTGAAGATTTGAACGAGAGGTGGAGCTGCATGTCATCTGCATACTGATGACACCACACCCCAAACCTCCTGATGATAGCCCCCAGCAGCTTCACATAGATGTTAAATAGCATCGGGGAGAGGATGGATCCCTGTGGCACCCCACAAGTGAGCAGCCACGGGTCTGAAACCTCCTCTCCCAGTGCTACCCTCTGGTACCTGCCAGAGAGGAAGGACCGGAACCACTGCAGTATGGCGTCTCCAATGCCCAACCCCTCCAGGCAGTCCAAGAGGATACCGTGGTCAACAGTATCAAAAGCTGCTGAGAGGTCGAGGAGAACAAGGAAGGAGCATTCACCCCTATCCAGAGCCCTCCTCATATCATCTACCAAGGTGACCAAGGCCATTTCTGTCCCATGCCCAAGCCTGAAGCCCGAGTGAAATGGGTCTAGATAATCAGTTTCTTCCAAGTGTGCCCTCAACTGCATCGCCAACACCCGCTCAATCAGCTTGCCCAAAAATGGCAGATTTGAGACTGGGTGAAAGTTGTTCAGAACTTGGGGATCCAAGGAGGGCTTCTTTAAGAGTAGTCTTATCACTGCCTCCTTGAGGGCTGATGGCATCACTCCCTCCTCAAGGGAGGCGTTCACCACCGCCCTGATCCCCTCACCCAGTCTCTCTCTGCAGCCCATAATGAGCCAAGATGGGCAAGGATCAAGTAAGCAGGTGGTCGGCCTTACAGATGAAAGCACCTTGTCCACTTCATCAGGAGGAAGAAGCTGGAACCGATCCCACAAAACCGGTTTGCCACAGACTGCCTCTTGCTCACTAACTGTATCCACAGCGTGCGGGTAACACTCCTTATCCGATCAATTTTATCCGCAAAGTGCCTTGCCAAGACCTCACAGGAGGCCTTAGAATGCTCCAGTGGTTCTGGAGCCACAGGACTGACCAGGCTCCGGACCACTTGGAACAGCCTCCTGGGACAGCGCTCTGCAGACGCGATAAAGGCAGCATAATATCCCTTTTTTGCTGCCTTCACCGCCACGTGATCGGCTGAAGATACAGCTCTACCCATGTCTGATCGTCTTTGGAGTGAGACTTCCGCCACCAGCGCTCTAGCCGTCTCACCTCCTGTTTCAGAGCTCGTAACTGCAGATTGAACCATGGTGCAGTCCGAACCCTGCTCAGGGGGAGAGGGCGTTTCGGAGCCACCCGATGTAATGCCCCAGTGATTGCGGCATTTCAGCCACCCACCAGGGCCTCGATTGAGTGGCCGTTGGCGTGCTCCAGAGAATCCCCAAGCGCATTAAGGAATCCATTCGGATCCATAAGACGCCTGGGGCGGACCATTTTAATGGGTCCTCCACCCCTGCGGAGGGGTTGTGGAACCGAGAAGTCCAACGTCACCAGATAGTGATCTCACCATGACAATGGGGTGGTGGATATACCCCCGACTTCCAGATCACTCCCCGCTTCTCCAGAAACAAACACAAGGTCTAGTGCATGACCAGCTACATGGGTGGGCCCAGTTGGAATATGGTGCAGCTCCCAGGAAGCCATGGTCTCCATGAAGTCCCGAGGTGCTCCTGTGAGGATGGCCTCTGAATGTACGTTGAAGTCCCCCAACACCAATAAGTTAGGGGACTGCACACGCACATCAGAGACCATCTCAAGCACCTCGGCCAGGGAGTCAGTCTTGCAGCGGGGTGGACGGTACACGAGCAGAATCCCCAGACTGCCCTTCGGGCCCAACCTCCAGTACATGCACTCAGCAACCTTGGTCTCCCAGAGAGGGGGGTCTGGTGAAGACCAAGGACTCTTGGTAGATAACAGCCACTCCCCCTCCCCGATCCCCAGCCCTCAGCTGCTGTGCATACGAAAATCCAGCTGGACACATGGCCACAAGAGTTGGAGCAGCAGCCTTGACCAGCCAGGTCTCCGTAATACATGCCAGGTCTGCACCCTCATCCAGGATCATGTCATGGATGAGGGAGGTTTTCTGGGTAACAGACCTGGCATTGCAGAGCAGCAAACGAAGGCCAGAAGATGGAGTCACACCTTCCCCAGCCATCCTTTGGCTCTGGACAGGCCCGGAGCAGGGTTCTGGCCCCCAACACTCCCCCCACTGCCTCCATCAGGTAGACACATGCCCCCTCACTCCCACCTATCAGGCAGGCTACCCACCCCTAAAAACACAACAGAATCCCCCAGAAACAAAACAACAACAACTAAACATCCCCTTAAAAATAATGCCAGGCAGAAGTCCACAGGGAAGGCCTGGTGGTGGTGGTGGCAGCAACAGCGGCAGGCACACCTCTTCCCCGGTGGTGGTGGTGGCAGCTTCTCCTGCAGGCCCTGACTCTCCCAGGCCACCTCAGCCGGCCAGCTTATGTAGCCCCTCCAGGGAGGGGCAGGTGGAAGCAGCACAGCTGGCTCAGTACCTGGGGGCCTGGTCCTGCAGGGACTGGCAGTCTGCCAGGCAGAAGTCCGCAGGGAAGGCCTGGTGGCAGCAGTAGGCACACGTCTTCCCCAGCAGTGGTGGCTTTTCCTGCAGGCGCTGCCTCTCCCAGGCAGCTTATGTAGCCCCTCCAGGGAGGGGCAGGTGGAAGCAGCATAGCTGGCTCAGTACCTGGGGGCCTGGTCCTGCAGGGAGTGGCGGTCTGCCAGGCAGAAGTCCACAGGGAAGGCCTGGTGTTGGTGTTGGTGGCGGCAGCAGCAGCAGGCCCAGCAGCAGCAGGCATGCCTCTTCCCCGGTGGTGGTGGCTTCTCCTGCAGGCCTTGGCTCTCCTTACTTACCCTTTTTCTAAGCAAAACAATCCCAGATGTTATAACCTTTCCTCATAGGGGAGTTGCTCCAGCCCCTTTATCATTTTAGTTGTCCTTCTCTGCACTTTTTCCAACTCTACAATATCCTTTTTTAAGTGCAGCAACCAGAACTGTACACAATATTCTAAGACTGGGTTTGGATGATCACATAGGGGAAAGAAGCCATTGTGGCTTCTCCACCTGCCCCTGCATGTACCATGCCCACTTCTGCCATTTGCATTATTCCCCACAATGCAGCACAGGTTGGTGTTCTGTCCAAACCTGGTGTGCAGTGCAGCGGGGGTGACTTCGTACTCACCCTACAACCCACAACACCCCCTAAGTGTTGTCGCACCATAGAATTGTATAAAGGCAGTATGATCTTGGCAGTTTTATTTTCAATTCCTTTCCTAAACTTGCCTAACATGGAGTTTGCCTTTCTCACAGCAGCCACACACTTGGGTCAACAGTTCACCGCAATCCCAAGATCTCTTTCTTGGTCAGTCACTGCTAGCTCAGATCCCATCAGCGTACATGTGAAGTTGGGATTTTTTGCCCCGATGTGCATCACTTTCCACTTGCTTACACTGAACTGTATTTCTCATTTTGATACCCATTCTCCCACTTGGAGAGATTCTTTGGGAGCTCTTCACAATCCCTTTTCATTTTGGTGTCTAGTAAGGAAAAGAGAATTCCTTGGAAAAGAAGAAATAGGGTGGGGGAGAGGGAAATAAACCCATGTGAGTTCATACATTTTTGGTGGGCTTGAGGAGAATCATAGAATCACAGAGTTGGAAGGGACCTTCATCTAATCCAGGGGTGCAGAACCCCTGGTCTGTGGGCCTAATGCAGCACATCAAGGTCCCCAATCCAGCCTGTGGAGTCCATTTGTGTCCCATTGGGGCAACAAAGGGCACACGAATCCGAGGACTTGGCCAGCCCAGAGCCGGCCAAGTCTGTTCACACACCACTTACCATTCCTCTTGGGAGAACAAGTGGAATGTGGACCTAAGGACCTGGCTGGTGCTGGGAGGATCAGGTCCTCCTCCCAGCGCTGGCTGAGACCCTTTCTCCATGCTAAGAGAGGCACAGAATGCTGGGACAATGACATCAGTGGTTATGGCCATGCTGACTGATGTCACCTGGTCTGCAGATGGCCTGGTGAGGGGGGCAATTTGGCCCCCCACCCAGTTTAGATTCTGCACCCCTGAACCTCCTTTCAATGCAGCCTCTGCAATGCAACTGACAGATGGTCACCCAGCCTCTGTATAAATTAGGGTTGTGCGGGGACTCCCCGCACAGATTTGGAAGCTGCTTTGCCGCTTCCAAGGTGGGCCTGATTTGCTTAGGGCTGATTCAAGGGGAGCTGGTCTGCCTTGGCCCTGAACCCGAAGTGGGTTTCGGATGGCCAAATCCCGCTTTGGGGGGCCCCTGATGCCCCCATGCAACCCCCCCGCTCCCTACCTGGGCTGCTGTTGCCACCACCACCAGCACCTCAGCCCTGGACGTGTGCCAGCTCTCACTGCAGGGAGTTGCCATTTTTAAAATGGCGACTCCCTGGAAGTTGCCATTTTAACAATGGTGACCCCCTGCAACAAGGCCCAGGAGCTGGCAGCGGTGGGCGAGGACACCAGTGGCGATAGCGGTGGCAAAGGTGGCAGCTATGGAAGTGGTGGTGGCAGTGGTGGGGGAGGAGGCGACAGTGGTGACAGCGATGGAGGTTGTGGTGGCAGTGGCAGCAGCGGCGACTCCTCCTGTGATGGCTCCGTCAAGGAGCTGGAGGCGCTGGCACGCCTGGGCAAGGGCCGAAGCACCGAAGAGCACCGAAGCACTTCGGTGAGCCCCTGACCCACGTTGGGTCACCTCCTGCCTCCTCTGCGTTGCCTCGGAAGGGGCCCGAAGCTGCCTGAAGTGGCCCATTTCGACTTGGGGTTCAGACCTCGGGCTGAAGCAGTGCATAAATGTCTCCAGCAAAGGACAACCCGTGACCTCCTGAGGCAATCTGTTCCACTGCTGAACAGCTCTCACTGTCAGGAAGTTTCTCCTAAGATTTAGCTGAAATCTGCTTCCCTCCCACTTCCATCCGTTGGTTCTTGTCCTGCCCTCAAGAGCAGTGGAGAACAATTCTGCCCCATCTTCTGCATGACAGCTTTCCAGATATTTGAAGACCGCTATCATGTTTCCCCTTAATCTTCTCTTCCCCAGGCTAAACATACCCAGCTCTTTCAACCGTTCCTCATAGGACTTCATTTCCAGACCCCCCTGCCATCCTGGTTGTTCTTCTCTGGACATACTCTAACTTGTCAATATCCTTTTTAAAATGGGGCACACAGATCAGGACGCAGCAGGGGTGTTGGAGAAATCAGCAACGGATCCAAATGAATTCAGATTTTTTATGAACCTGACCTGCGGATTCTGCAGCAGACTGGCTTTCCCCCCCGTTGGGCAGATTCCGCAGACCTGCAGACTGTTTTTCTAACCTTTGGGAATTTTGTTGTAGAAAAATATGCTTTAAAAAAAAATATGGCCAAATGCACATTTCCCCCATAGGTTATAGCATGAAAATGCACATTTTGGGGGAAATTGCACATTTTTGCATGTGCAAAGTTGTGGAAATTCACATTTGTGAAAATTGCATCTGCACAAATTCAGAAACTAAAAAAAAAGTCCAATTCTGTCTATGGGCAGATGATGAACAAAAGGCACCTGACAATCCATGAAACACAGATGGAATGGATTTTACACAAACCATACATCCCTAGGACACAGTATTTGAAATGTGACTTGCCTAATACAGAATAGAGTAGAACTACTACTTCCTGTGACCTGGACACAATGCTTCCATTAATGCAGCCTAAGACTGCGTTAGCTTATTAAGCAGCCACATCACACTGCTGGCTCATATTCAGCTTGTGATCCACAGAGCTGCCTAGGCCCTTTCCACATGTGCTGCTACAAGCAATAGGCTTCAAATAGGCCTGTTAAGTTTTCTAATGTTTCTTGAGCCCTGGAGCCCATGGAAGTCTAATTTCTTCCCTCCTTTGGATGTATTGACATCAACTGATAATAGCACACAGTTAAAAATGTGTGTGTCACACTGTCCCTGCCACAATGTTTATGCACGCTGGGCATTTTAGCTTTCAAAAAGTAGACAGCAGCTGAGGAGGAAAGGTAGACAGAGAGTGGCCACATCAAACAAAATCTGAGGGAGGCAAGGGAAACATTTGACACCTTCTAGCTTTCCTCTCTGTTCTTAATTTCACTAAATCACTCCCGTCTGGAGATTGTATATTTTCAGTGGCCTCTCCCTGCTGCCAGCAATGCAGAAGGGCAGTGCCAGCGCTCCCGACACCGGCAAAACCCATCTAAGAAGCTGCTACGTTTTGATGGGATGTCAGGCACATGTCAAGCCAGAAAGGCCTCCACTCTCTAGACTAAAACAGGACAAAGCAACTCTGGACTAGAACAGGGGTGGGCAGACTTCAGTCTTGCAGGATCTACTTTGGCTTTTGGGTTTTTTCACTAGAAACCCAAGATTCACCAGCTGGAGCAAGGTGCAAAATAGTGGCTTATCTGCTGGATGGACATCTGCTAAGAATTAAAGAACAGGGTGCCCCTGAGCACATGCTCAGCCCAGGAATTTGTGAACAGTAACCATAACCATACTCAAGTCTTTTGATACAAGAATCCACCCCCGTTTTCCTGGTGAGCTTTCTTTTTCAGCAATGTAATTTGGGGAGAGGGGGAAAGCTTTTTAATTGTTCTTTTTAGAAAGTCGGGAGTCAGAAATCCTTGTGGATCTACTGCAAATCACCCAGAGAACTATCAGTAGATCCTGATCTACCTTCTGCCCCTGATCTAGAACTCAGTGCCAAGAAATCATACATGTTGGATTGGATTGAGTATTTGCCTTCCATGAGAGAAAGAGCTCCACCTGCAAAAGGTCCCTCTGCTCAATTTTGAGAGATCCTGCCCCTCCCCCCCTCACAATTCACCCCATTTAGCAGGGTCCCCTGACTCTCTGACTGGGTTTGCACAACATGCCAACCCACATGCAGTGGTTGAGTGTGGGTTGTTGTTGAACTGTGGCTTGTTTGTTGAACTGTGGATTAGCGTGTTGTCTGAACCCAGGACATTTTCTACATGATGTATTGTTAACTATGCAGTGTGGCTTATTTTTCTCAAATAAGCCACCTTGTTGGGTTGTTGTTGGGTGGTTAACAAGCTGCACTTCATGGTTAACAAGCCACGAAGGGGAAAATGTCCTGGGTTCAGACAACACACTAACCCACAGTTCAACAAACAATCTATGGTTCAACAACCCACACCCAACCACTGAGTGTGGGTTAGCACATTGTGTGAACAGCGCTTTTTGTGTGTAGCATTTTCAGGGACTGGAGGGCCTGCCATGGAAGGAGGATCAGGCAAATTTACTTCCATTAGCATAGCTGATCCAGTGTTCTGGAACTTGTTGTTGTTGTTGTTGTTTTTAGTTCAAAATTATCTTGAACAGGATGGGTCAAGAATGAAACCTGAGTAACAGAGAGGATTTGACTTTGCTGTTCACCCATAGATCTACCAGTAGATCCTGAACTGCCTTCTGTTCACCCTGCCATAAGCAAGCACCAAGTGTCATCCAAAACTGCTCAACTGATTTATACCTCCAAGGTATCATTTGGGAGCTCATGGCATCTAGACCATACTTGTATAGTTTTTATTTATTTTATTTATTTATTACATTTATACTCCACCTTTCTTCCATAATGGAGCTCAAGGTGGCTACATGTGGTAGCCCAGGTGGTCTCCCCTCCAAACACTGACCAGACCCAAACCTGATTAGCTTCAGCAAGGTGGCTGCCTCATGTGCCTTCAGACTATGCACTAGTTTAAAAAATTCTAACTGCACTTTGAATTCAAATGCTAAAGTCTCCCCGGTTCTCCTGACTAGCCAAAGTCTGCCCAGGTCCTCTGTGACATAAGGGCAGCTAAGCCAATGGCAGTGAGAGGTGTCATGTGCCTCCCTGGACTTATTGTGATGTCACAGCTGATTATTCGCTTGCTGCTAAATAATACTTATAGGTACTGAGGCTGTGAATCTGCTAGAACAAAATTAGTGCATTGACCATCTTAGTTGTATTAAAGGAAGTTGTTAAATAAATGAATAAAGGATTTAAATTCTTACTCTGAATTTATGAATCCACATTATTAATTCAGTCTTACAGTAGCTTTAAATAAAAACATTACACTTAAGTATGAATGCAGTGGTTTTAATCACAGGAAACAACCATTGGGAGGCTGGATTGTGCACCCAAATCTGTACTGCATTTGCACAAAATAGTGTCTGGATTGCATTTCTCTATCCTCTGTGTGGGCTTCACTCTTCCTGAGAAATTATGAATGTGTATATAACTGTTTGCTGTTACATAAATAAAGCAGATGCTGTTCATTACCATTTCTGTCATCCATTTGTTGCCACATTCTAAGCAGCTGTCAATGAGTAGCACGTTTACTTACAAATAAGCAAATAAACAAACGGTTCTATGACCTTAGTTGGTGACACTTATTTATTATGAAAGATGCATATTTGATTAACATGGTAGCATCATTATGGAGCTACTAGGCACACCACAAGAATAAGACTTATTTACATATGAGGCTGTATGTATCAGCATCAAAAGGTACAGTGGTGATTTAGGAATTCTGCACAACCAGTTGCTTGTATAACAATGCAGGCATATTTGTAACTCATTTGTTGCTCACAGTCTGCATGACTTCCCTGTGGCTTTGCCTTGGGATGAGAGAAAAACAAAACATCTGCATCCAGTTTTATTCAAAATACTGGTCCACGTTGGGGCTGAGGTTCTCCCTACAGCGATCTTGTCATTGTAACACCCAGTGTTGCATTCTGCTGTATGAAGCCTTTCCTTTTGTGGAGTGAAAACACTGCAGCTAGGTGGAAGGGATACAGAATTCAGGAAGCTGCATTATACCATTTCAGACTATTTGTCCATCTGCCCCAGAATTATCCAGTGGTGTAGTGATAAACTTTGAAGTGAAGGCACGCATCATGACAGTCCCCATAGCCATGCCCCCAAAGAGAATCCAAAACTTCAGGCAGCAGCATTGATCCATATCAACACACCAGTTCTAGCAGTTCACAGATTCCACCAGGAGCAAGTTTTTCTTTCTTTCTTTCTTTCTTTCTTTCTTTCTTTCTTTCTTTCTTTCTTTCTTTCTTAAAGCTAATGGGTCTTAATTGCCCATTCAAGACCAAGTCACCCCAAAATACTTTGCATTACAACAGGGGACAATGTACTGTTGCTGGGGAAATTAATCCCCCACCCCTGCCCCAAGCTACTGTGAGGAATGCAGCTAAACTCAGAGTGTACAGAAAATCCTGACGTGGGTGGAAGATGATGCCAGCATCCCTGGTAATAAAAAAGTGCCAGCACTGTATCCCTGTGAGCCCTGATTCTGCTGCACCACTGGTATTATCTAGTCTGACTGGCACTGGTTCCCTAGGGTGTCAGGAAGAGGCATTCCCACCAGCTGCTAACTGATCCTTTTATAAAGGGAGACATGATAGAGGTGTACAAAATTAGGCCTGATGTGGAGGAAGTGCATAGGGAGGCATTTTTCTCCCTCTCACATAATACTAGAACCCAAGGACATCCCATGAAGCTGACTGGTGGGAGATTCAGGACAGTTAAATGGAAGTACTTCTTCACACAGCACATAGTTGAACTATGGAATTTGCTATCACAAGACATAGTGATGGCCTCCAATTTGGATGGCTTTAAAAGGGGATTGGACAAATTCATGGATGATAAGGTTATCAATGGCTATTAGTCCAAATGGCTATGTGCTACCTCCAGTATCAGAGGCAGTATGCCTATGTACACCCGTTGCAGGGGGACATGGGCAGGAGAGTGCTCTTGCACTCATGTCCTTCTTGTGGGTTTCCCCTGGGCAGCTGGTTGGCCAGTGTGTGAACAGAATGCTGGACTGCATGGACCCTTGGTCTGATCCGGCAGGGCTCTTCTAGCTGGAGATGTCAGGGACTGAATGTGGGGCCTCCTGCATGCTAAGCATGTGGTACCCAGGGAATGGAGAGCCATGTCTCTGGCGCAGGGCCAAAGCGCAGTGGTAGAGTACATGCTTTCAAAGCAGAAGCACACACTTTGCCTGTATCTCCACCTAAAAGAATTAGGTGGCAGGTTATGGGAAAGACCTTTGCCTGAGACCCTGGAGAGTCTCCAGGGTCTCAGAGTTCTATCACATCACCTGCTTAGAGTCACTGCCAACCCCTTGACAATACTAGTCAAGATGGGCCAGTGGTCTGACTCAATGGTTGCTTCCAGATGAGACTTCGATGGTGCCATTTCACAGAATTTTAGGGGAGGGGGAGGAGACATCATCTTCAACTTCTAACTGTCCCATGTTTTTCCACCTCTCTTCCATCTTTTCTCTGGAATAGCTGCACAATACCTTCTTGCTGGTAGCACTAGGAGCCATTTGTTTGGAAGCACCCAATATTAGGCAGCTAAGGGTGCAATCCTATGCCTGTTTAGACAGAAAACAGTCCTACATTTCCCAGAATTCCCCAGCCAGTATGGGGAATTCTGGGAGTTCTAGGACTTTTTTCTGTCTAAACCTCCATAGGATTGTGCCCTAAATCTGTTCAATTCCCGTATATCATTTATGACTACTTCATAGATATGGCTTGGTAGGAATATTAGATCCTGTTCATGGGTTCCTTTTTTGAGAAAAATTATGTGAACAACCCATTCCCACATATCACTTTTTTGTGTGTATATATATATATATGTATTTATCTCCAAAAGTCATCCTATGAGTGCCAAACATTACAGCAGCATCAATCCTAATTGTGGTGCTTTCAATATGGGATATTCTGGGATTGGGGAGTGTTCATGCTTTGGGAATGTTAAGGATTTCCTCTACCCGCCGCAGATTATAAGATGTCCAATGCAGTGTTGGTGGTGAGGGGGGGAAAAAATTCTGGAGGCCAAGAATTGTAACCCTCATCTTGAAAAGAGTGAGTGGGAGATATATTAGCAGTTTCTAAATATGGAGAACAGTGGCATAAGCAGGAAAAGATATAAGCAGGAATGAAGAAGGCAGGGAAAGTTTAAATATCAACTTTGCACATTCCTTCCGGTGAAGGAAGCCCATTTTCTTCCTGCTTTCTTGATCACAAGTATATCTTTTGAAACAATGCTGGTGTACATAGGCGTCCTGCTCCTGCCTCTGATACTGGAGGTAGCTTATAGCCATCAGGACATGATGGGCTAAGCTGGCAACAGCAGCACCTCAGCTGTCATCAGTGTCATTAATAACCTTACACTGCACATTCTGCAAGCACAATCATACTTTTCACATCTGATGACAATCATGTATTGTAGGCTGGTAAATAGTTGCATACTGTCTAGCTTCTTGGTCTAAGGCAGGGCTGGGGCACCTTATTTCTGTTGAGGGCTCCATTCTCTCAAGGGTAATCTGTTGAGGGCCATATGCTGATGGTGGGTGGAGCCAAAGCCAATGACAAACACTTTTAAATATGATGACATCAGCTGCATGCAACACCTGCACAAACACAAAGGGTTGTGTGTGTTTTTTGCAGGGCAGCATCAATTGTGTTTGGATCAGGACCTTGCGATAGACTCAGAATTTCAAAATGCATTCTCTGTATCATTCCAGGTGTCTTGCAGAAGCCATAAGATGGATATTTTGAAAGTAATACAGCTGCATTGGTTGACATTAGTTGAACATAGGGATGTCAGGGAAATCCGCAACAGATTCGAGTGAATTCAGATTTCTGTGAATGTGCCCTGCAGGTTCCACTTCAGATCAGCTTTTTCAATATTGCTTGGTTCCATGGACTTGAGGACAATTCTTTTTTCAACTTTTTTGGGGGAGGGATTTGCGCAAAAGTGCACTTGTTGTAATGCACATTTTCACTATTACACACTTGTGTTCATGTGCATTAGTGCAAGTGGAACAAAATTTTCATATGTCCCTAAGAAAACTCTGATTCCATCAATGAATGGAAAACGAAATGAACAACTCCTGACCATCTGCAAAACGCAGATGAAACAGATTTAGCAAAATCTGTACATCTCTAGTTGAATGACCGAAAAAAGAAAAGAAAAAAGCAACTTCACTGGAAGAAATGCTGCCCAATCCATTCCTCAATATTTGGGGGACTTTAAAATATCTGAGAAATTTACTCTCCTGTACATAAGAACATAAGTAGAGTAATACTGGATCAGACCAAAGTCCATCTCGTCCAGCATTCTGTTCACACAGTGGCCAGCCAGCTATCCATGGGGAACCCACAAGTAGGACATGAGTGCAACAGCACCCTCCTGCCCATGTTCCCCAGCAACTGGTGTACATAGGCGTACTGCCTCTGATACTGGAGGTAGCTTATAGCCATCAGGACTAGTAGCCATCGATAACCTTCTCCTCCAAGGATTTGTCCAATTCCCTTTTAAAGCCATCCAAGTTGGTGGCCATCACTACATCTTTTGGCAGCAATTTCAAGAGTTTAACAATGCGCTGTGTGAAGAAGTACTTCCTTTTATCGGTCCTGTATCTCCCACCAAACAGTTTTATTTGATGACCCTGTCTAGTATTATGTCTCCCTATCCACTTCCTCCACACCATGCATAAATTTCAAGTGTACTAAGAGACTGGAAGTAGCAGAAAAAATGAGCATGTTGGAAGACTGACTGAAGATGATGGATCTAGTGTCCAAGAATGTAGCTTTCTTCCACAGCAACTGTACAAATTTGAGAGAGAGAGAGAGAGAGAGAGAGAGAGAGAGATTAATCACTTATTGAGGAATAACGTTCAGAGAGTTTGATACACTTGTCAGCTGATTAATTCATCATGTTAAATTGTTTTTTTAAAAATCATATGTATAATGTGCCATGTTCTGCCCTGGTGTAAATACTTGAAACCCATTGGTTATTACAAGTAAGCCAAAATACTATACCATAAATAATTTGGCCCAATCAGATAGCTTTTGTTTGTAGATTTTCTTTCCTTGGATCCAGAGCAGAGTGTTGCCATTGGTTAATGTCATCTGATTTTTGAAATGCTAGTGGTAATTGTATAAATTTGGTGTACTGATTAGAGTATTGCACTAGGACTAGGCAGACGTAGGTTCAAATCCCCACTCATGAAGCTCATGCGGTGACCCTGGGCCAGCCCCTGTCTCCCAGCCTAACTTACCTCACAGGGTTGTTGTGAGAATAAAAGAGGAGGTGGAGAACCATGAATACTGCTTTGAAGTCTTTGGAGAAAAGGCAAGATATAAATGTAATAAATAATTGATGCTGATAATAAGACCTACTGTTAAGAAAATCAATCACTACTGTGCCTTCATTCAGTTCAGTTTGTCTGAATGGGGCTTCTGCAGAAGACCTTTCAGGAGGAATGTGATTTTGCTTGTTGCTATTTAGGGTGGCCACTTACGCACTGCCCCCCAAAAGGAAACACTTCACTAAAAAAGAGGGCTCCAGTTTGCATAAAATTTGCATATACTAATTTATATGTATAGATGCAAATACTCACTATAATTTAAATAGAAATACAATACACCTCATCATAGTGAGGAAAGCTGTGACCAGGTGACCTTTGTGTCTTCTCAATCTGCTGTACAGGTGCTAATTGATGATGGGCAACTTCAAGGCTCCTGCTGCTGTCCCTTCTTATGGGTCCTTTGCCTTTAAACCAGACGGGGACTGGACTGCTTTCAAATAGGGGATGCCTGCCAATAGAGGACTGTCCCCTGTAAAGTTGGCCACCCTATTCATGGGGGAGGAGACCCTCCATAAGGAATCCAGGATCCAGACTTTTAGACTTTAATAATGGCTCCTGGATCATATTTGATTCCATACTACTAAGTTTCTGAATTGTATTGTTTTGTAGTTTGTGGTTTGTTTTCATGGTGCATGGATTAAAGAACAATGTAAACCACCTTGGATATCAATATGATAGAAAGGTGGGGTATAGTTTTTAATGAATAAATCGACTACGGCAGTTTTTAAAACTGAGGGAGGAAATCTGCACAGTCTTAATGCTTTTGTTTTAAAGCAGTTCCTAAGTCCTTCAGGCTCCAGGAATAGGACTGAAATTGTGTGTGGGCAGTACCTGTCAAACTAGGGAAGTGCTGTAGCTCAGTGGCAGAGCACCTGCTTTGTATGCAAAAGGTCTCAGGTCTGATCCCTGGCATCTCCAGGTAGGGCTGGATGGAAAAACTTCTGCCTGAAACCCTGGAGAACTGCTGCCAGTCACTGTCGATAATACCGATGGTCTGACTCAATATAAGGCAGCTTCCAATGTTCCATAGCTTACCATTATGAGAATGAACCTAGGTGAACCTTGGGCAGCCCCTTCTCCTTCCCCTGCCCCCATTTTCCCCAACTGCCGTTTGTTTGCTTCCCTACCCCCAAGCACTGACTGTTTGATCGTTTCCTGGATTTTGCATGTTTTTCCTCCCATTCTAAAAGGTTGAAATGTCTCTCCTAAGGCTTATTTACGGGCAGTAAGAGCTTTAAGCTAAAGTATGTTGGTATTTTTGTATTTTTGGCCTGCGCCTTGCCTTTGGCACCACCCACACTGGAACACAGCGCCCAAGAGCTTCTCTGAAATGGAATCTGGCCCCCAAGTTGAAAGAGGATCCGCACCCTTCTATAGCCCATGCGGATCCTTGCTCTCCAGCTGAAGTGGGATGAGTGAGAAACGACTTCTTATTTCCCAAGAGGAATATAGGAAGCTGCCATGTACCAAATCAGATGATTGGTCCTTCTAGCTGAGTGTTGTCCACACCAACTGGCAGAGGCTCTCCATGGTTTGACAGGAATCTTTTCCAACTGTACCTGGAGATGCCGGGGATTGAACCTGGGACCTTTGGCAAATTCTGTGGTCTATCACTGGGCTACAGCCCTTTCCCTGAACTTGAGTGTTCAATGGACCAACCATACACCAATGTGGCTCCTGCAAGACAGCAGAAGCAGCCAATGGCACTCTCACCATACTTGACTGCAACCACAGTGTGTGGGTCAAGAGCACAACACAGTAGAAATTATGTAAGGCTAGACTTAACAGCTAGCACAGCTTCAATAAAGGAACTCAGTTCTGCAACAGCAGCCTCCCAGCTTGGTATTTTGAAGAATTTTCACTGCGTCCCAAATAAATGAGCGCTCTACATTGTTGATGTCAACACTGATTGGCAAAGGCACCAATAAGGGGAATGTCACAAAAGGAAGACAAGTATTAACTGACAAAACTCTTTTTAGAAGGATATCTCTCTTTCCAGGAAGGATTTTACCTCATTTAAAAACACTGTGCTTTGATGAAATAATCTATTCATTCTTGCCTCTTCCTGAGCTATGCACTCAAATGAGGAGTTGCTCTCAGCTGTGTGATCTCTCTGAAACAACTGTAAGTCAAATCAGATTCAGTGGGCAAAATCATTCACACACAAAGATCCCAAAGACATCTATCTCAAAGTCAATGTATCTATGAGTCGCTCTGTCAGTGGTATGTCTCTAAGAGCCGACAAGTGATGGAAGTCTTCAGAGATCCTGGCTATCATGTTATCATTGCATATTGGTGGAAAAAATCCCATGACCATTTGTTTAGCAAGCTTACATATTGCCCAGCCTGACTGAGCCCCAAACTCAATACCCCCTCAGTGAAGGTTGTTCACAGGTACACCTGCGAGTCACTGATGCTTGAATACTCAGTGACCTGGTTCATGCATAATGCTAACTCATGGTTTACTTAACCCATGGGTTGTTGAATTCTGGATTATCATGACGTGTGAGCCCAGCCACACTAACAAATCATGGTTTGTTAATCACAAACAACCCAGAAAGAGAACCCATGGTTGGTTGTCAAGTTGTGAACTCTGGGTTGTTTGAATACGGGTTGTCATTATGTGTGAAACCACAACTGTGGGCTTTTCATGGGTTTTTTCACCAGGTTACAGAGGCAGTGGGCAAGAGCAGTAAAAAAAATAAAATCAGCCATTCCACATGCCAGCATTACAGCACCACAAAGGCATTTGGGATACAGAAGAAGAGGGCAAAAGAGGAGGGAAAAACAGCAACAACTCAGGGATTGAGAAAACAACAAACCATGCTTTGTTTAATAATCTGCCAGACAAACCCTGGGTAGGGCAACAACCATGGGTGAACCATGGGTTAAATACAACATGGGTTAGTGTCAACTGTGAACGAGGTCAGTGGCTGAGATAATGAATAGTGTATGTGCATATGTGAATAAGTCAAAATATTTGATAAAGTTCTTCTTATAGGTCACCCTGAGATCTTGGCATATAAGTGCTTAAAACAAACAAACAAACAAACAAATAATGTGAGAAGTCCTAGTTTGGCAGAAGTGTCACACAAGACACCAAGTCCTCCCAGTCACTCTCTGACTCCTGTGATGACATGCTTGGGGAGCAAACCTTAGCTGAGAGTATGCCCGTCCAGACCACATTGGTGCTGATGCGTTCAAACCCCATAAGGGTGCCTGGTAAGGGGCAAGCAGCAGGATCGTAGCTCTCATGGGGGTGAGAAGGGGGGCATGTACGCAGCACAGAGGAGCTACTTTGGCTGTTCACTCACAATTCACCCCATCACACTGCCAGCCCAGCTAGCGGCCCAAGGTAAGCCCACCACTGCCAGATCAGCCAAGTACCCACTTGCCTGCTCTGCTTGGTTGTTTGCCTACTTGGGACAGGGAAGATGAGTTGCACTAGTACCTGTCAGCTGAGCCAGGTGAATATCATCCCTTCTGCATGAGAGACAGAGAGAGAGAGAGGGAGGGAGAGAGAGGGAGAGGAACAGAGGAAGCTGCCTTATACTGAGTCAGACCATGGGTCCATCTAGCCCAGTGTTGTCGGCACTAAGGGCTCCTTCACACAGAGCTTTTATCCTGAGACTGAGATTGCTCCTTCACAGAAGTTTTCGGGCTCTTTACATGACGCCATAATCATTCAAGACATCTCTTGCACTAAATGCCCTTTGTTCCGTTTTTAAATAGATCGCAGATAATGAGCTATCAAATCTTCCCGTTGTGTTCCGCTTCAGTTTCCTCCATGAAAAGAGTAAAAGAGGCAAGAAGAGGAGTGAGATCAATGAAAGATAATGGAAGACTCAGCTATGGGGAGAAGGAGGGGGAAGGGAGTGCATGTAAAGGGAGTTAGCTGCGATCCTGCATTTAAAACGGAAGCAGAAAGCCCCGTTTTAAATGCACGATTTGAGGCTGGTGTAGAGATGCCCTAACTGGCAGCAGTCAACATTTTGGTCAATGTTTTCTCAGTGTTTAATTCTGCAACTATATACTGTGAGTGTATGAGTTCCCATCTGTAGTCTATGAATTTGTTCATTTGTTGACTTATCTGCTCTGCATATAGGTTATTTCCTGCTTTCTGATTCTGGGGCAGACTGATTTTGAATCTGAATTTGAATTGTGTAGTGATTTATGGGGGCCTGATTTCATGTGAAGATGGTATTACTTAGCATCAGATGACCTGTAAGTACATGCAATGGCTACCCATCTTAGCATTTGTCCTTCCTTTCCCAACTTGGGTTTAGTTGCTTTAGACTACAATTCCCATCAGCCCCAGCCAGCATGGCCAATCATTGGAGTTGTAATCCCAAATATCTGGAGATACCCAGGTTGGGTAGGGCCGCCTGTACAGGGCATTTGATGCAGGCTCCAGCTCTACATATATGTGGGTTCCACTAATAGGTATATGCACAAAGGATCTGCCTCCCACATCCTACCCAGCTACCAGGGTTGGTATCATAGCTACTACCCACCTCCGCAAGGGTGGAGGACCAATTAAGATGGTCTGCCCCCAAAGGCTGATGGATCCACTGCGATTCCAAAATGCCTTGGGGGGTTTCTTGGCTGGTGCTGCCACTGCTCCTGTCGAGTCCCTGGTCTCTGTGTGGAATGAAGATCTCACCAGGGTTATTGACACGGTTGCTCCTAGATGCCCTCTCCTACCTGCTTCCAAACAAGCTCCATGGTTTTCAGAAGAACTGAGGGAGCCAAAGCGGCAAAGGAGAGGACTAGAGCACTGATGGTGGAAAACTTGACTTGAATCTGACAAGACACATCATAGGGATCATTTGAAGAAGTATGGGGTGGCAATACATGCAGTGAAGACAGTTTTCTACTCTACACATATCGTGTCTGCAAACTTGTGCCCAGCTGAGCTGTTCAGGGTGGTTAGGGAGCTGAGTCACCCCCCCCCACACACACACACACTGAATCTGATCTTAGAGCCTTCGGTAACTCGCTGTGACGCCTTTAATGAGGTTTTTTTGCAGATAAAACCTCTCAAATTCGAGCCGACTTGGATGCCATTGTGGGGACAGAAATCAACAGTGGGGTGTCCAGCAACTGTGTTTGCATGATTAAATTAGATCATTTTCAGCTTGAGACTCCTAATGATGTGGACAACCTGCTCGGTCCAAAAGACAACTTGCCCTCTCGATCCCTGTCCATCCTGGCTTGTAGTCCAAGGAGGGGAGATGGTAAAGTAATTTTTGCTGAACATTATTAATGCCTCCCTAAGGGAACATAATTTTCCATTGAGTCTGAAAGAAGCAATTGTTAACCACTTCTGAAGAAGCCTTCCTTTGACCCCCTAGACTTCAGTAATTATAGGCCAGTAAGTAATTTACTATTTGGGAGCAAGGTAATTGAGAAAGTGGTGGCCATTCAACTCCAAGCAGTCTTGGATGAAACTGATTATCTGGACCCATTTCAAACCGGCTTCAGAGTGGGATATGGAGTTGAGACTGCCATGGTCACCTTCATAGATGATCTTCACTTGGGAATCGATAGAGAGAGTGCATCCCTGTTGATTCTTTTGGATCACTCAGTGGCATTCGATACCTTAGACCATGGTATCCTTCTGGATCGCCTGAGGGAATTGGGGGCTAGGGGCACTGCTCTGCAGTGGTTCCTATCCTTTCTCTCAGGACAGTTCCAGATGGTGTCTCTTGCGGATAGTTGTTCTTCGAAAAAGGAACTAGTATGTGGAGTCCTTCAGGGCTCCATTCTATCCCCGATGGTGTTCAATATCTACATGAAACCGCTGGGAGAGATCATCAGGAGGTTTACGGTTGAGTGTTCTCAGTATGCTGATGACACCCAAATCTATTTCTCCTTAACATCTTTATCCAAGGAAGGTATGACTCCTCTGAACGACTGCCTGAAGTCGGTAATGGAATGGATGAGGGAAAACAAGCTGAAATTGAATCCAGGCAAGACAGAGGTGTTCACCGTGAAGGGTCCTCATTCAGGTATTGAGGTATGTCAGCCAGATGGGGTTGCACTTTCCCTAAAGGAGCACGTTTGTAGCTTGGGGGTGCTTCTTGTTGTTCAGTCGTTAAGTCATGTCCAACTCTTCGTGACCCCATGGACCATAGCATGCCAGGCCTTCCTGTCCTCTGCTCTCTCCCGGAGTGTGCTCAAGTTCGTATTCATTGCATCCGTGATGCTATCTAGCCATCTCATCCTCTGCCGTCCCCTTCTCCTTTTGCCTTCAATCTTTCCCAGTATCAGGGTCTTTTCCAGTGACTTTTCTCTTCGCATTAGGTGGCCAAAATATTTGAGCTTCAGCTTCAGTATCTGTCCTTCCAATGAGTACTCAGGGTTGATTTCCTTTAGGATTGACTGATTTGACCTCCTTGCAGTCCAGAGGACTCATAACAGTCTTCTCCAGCACCACAGTTCGAAAGCATCAATTCTTCGGCGCTCAGCCTTCCTTATAATCCAGCTCTCATAGCCATACATTACTACTGGGAAAACCATAGCTTTGATTAGATGGACCTTTGTCGGCAAGGTGATGTCTCTGCTTCTTACTATGCTGTCTAGGTTTGCCATAGCTTTCCTCCCAAGGAGCAAGTGTCTTTTAATTTCATGGCTATAGTCACTGTCTGCGGTGATCTTGGAGCCCAAGAAAATAAAGTCTGTCACTGCTTCCATTTCTTCCCCTTCTATTTGCCAGGAAGTGATGGGGCCAGATGCCACGATCTTAGTTTTTTTAATGTTGAGTTTCAAACCGCTTTTGCACTTTCCACTTTCACCCTCAACAAGCGGCTCTTTAGATCCTCTTCGCTTTCTGCCATTAGGGTGGTATCATCTGTGTACGTATCTGAGGTTGTTGATAATTCTCCCGGCAATCTTTATTCCGACTTGTGATTCATCCAACCCGGCGTTTCTCATGATGTACTCTGCACATAAATTAAATAAGCAGGGCGACAATATGCAGCCTTGTCATACTCCTTTCCCAATTTTGAACCACTCAGTTGTTCCATGTCTGGTTCTTACTGTTGCTTCTTGACCCTCGTACAGGTTTCTCAGGAGACAGGTAAGGTGATCTGGTACTCCCATCTCTTTACGAATTTGCCACAGTTTGTTGTGATCCACACAATCAAAGGCTTTAGCGTAGTCAATGAAGCAGAAATAGACGTTTTTCTGGAATTCTCTTGCTTTCTCCATGATGCAGCGAATGTTGGCGATTTGATCTCTAGTTCCTCTGCCTCTTCGAAACCCAGCTTGTACTTCCAGTAGTTCTCCGTTCACATGCTGCTGAGGCCTAGCTTGTAGGATTTTGAGCATTACCTTGCTGGCATGTGAAATGAGCGCAATTATACGGTAGTTTGAACACTCTTTGGCATTGCCCTTCTTTGGAATTGGAATGTAAACTGACCTTTTCCAGTCTTGTGGCCATTGTTGAGTGTTCCAAATTTGTTGGCATATTGAGTGCAGCACTTTAACAGCATCATCTTTTAGGATTTTAAATAGCTCAGCTGGAAGACTGTCATCTGCGCTAGTTGTTAGTAATGCTTCCAAAGGCCCACTTGACTTCACTCTCTAGGATGTCCGGCTCAAGTTCAGTGACCGCACTATCATGGCTATCAGGGACATTCAGATCTTTCCTGTATAGTTCTTCTGTGTATTCTTTCCACCTCTTCTTAATCTCATCTGCTTCTGTTAGGTCCCTGCCTTCTTTGTCCTTTATCATACCCGACTTTGCACAAAACGTTCCCTTGAGATCTCCGATTTTCTTGAAGAGATCTCTAGTCTTTCCCATTCTGTTGTTTTCCTCGATTTCTTTGCATTGTTCATTTAAGAAGGCCTTCTTGTCTCTCCTTGCTATTCTCTGGAACTCTGCATTCAGTTGGATATATCTTCCCCTTTCTCCCTTGCTTTTTGCTTCCCTTCTTTCCTTAGCTACTTGTAAAGCCTCATCAGACAGCCACTTTGCTTTCTTGCATTTCTTTTTCTTTGGGATGGATTGAGTTGCTGCCTCCTGAACTATGTTACAGACCTCTGTCCATAGTTCCTCAGGCACTCTGTCTATCAGGTCTAATCCCTTAAATCTATTCATCACCTCCACTGTATATTCATAAGGGATATGATTTAGGTCATACCTGAATGGTTTAGTGGTTTTCCCTACGTTCTTCAATTTAAGCCAAAATTTTGCAAGAAGCAGCTCATGATCTGAGCCACAGTCAGCTCCAGGTCTTGTTTTGACTGACTGTATAGAGCTTCTCCATCTTTGGCTGCAAAGGACATAATCAATCTGATTTCGATATTGACCATCTGGTGATGTCCATGTGTAGAGTCGCCTCTTGTGCTGTTGGAAAAGAGTGTTTGCTATGATCAGCGTGTTCTCTTGGCAAAACTCTATTAGCTTTTGTCCTGCTTCATTTTGTACACCAAGGCCATGCCTGCCTGTTATCCCAGTGATTTCTTGACTTCCTACTTTAGCATTCCAATCCCCTATGATGAAGAGGACATCTTGTTTTGGTGTTAGTTCTAGAAGGTGTTGTAGGCCTTCATAGAACTGATCAACCTCAGCTTCTTTGGCCTCAGTGGTTGGGGTATAGACTTGAATTACTGTGATGTTGAATGGTTTGCCTTGGATTCGTACTGAGATTATTCTATCATTTTTGAGATTGTACCCCAGTACTGCTTTTCCCACCCTTTTGTTGACTATGAGTGCTACTCCATTTCTTCTAAGGGATTCCTGCCCACAGTAGCAGATATAATGGTCACCTGAATTAAATTCACCCATGCTTGTCCATTTTAGTTCGCTGATTCCCAAGATGTCAATGTTCAATCTTGCCATCTCATGTTTGACCACCTCCACCTTACCTTGCTTCATTGACCTTACATCCCAGGTTCCTAAACAATATTGTTCTTTACAGCATCGGACTTTCTTTTCACCACCAGACACATCCACAGCTGAGTGTCTTTTCGGCTTTGGCCCAGCTGCTTCACTCTTTCTGGCACTACTTGGAAATGCCCTCTGCTCTTCCCCAGTAGTATATTGGACACCTTCCAACCTGAGGGGGCTCATCTTCCGGCATCATCTCTTTTAGCCTTGTGATACGTTCCATGGGGTTTTCTTGGCAAGAATACTGGAGTGGGTTGCCATTTCCTTCTCCAGTGGACCACATTTTGTCAGAACTCTCCGCCATGACCTGTCCATCTGGGGTGGCCCTGCACGGCATAGTTTATGGCTTCACTGAGTTACGCAAGCCCCTTCGCCACAACCCTTGTTCTGGCACCCCAGGTGGAGGCAACGGTGAGAAATGCCTGTTATCAACTTCAGCTGATTCGCCAGCTATGCCTATCGCTGGAATATGTTGAGCTGGTAGTGGTGATGCACACGTTGGTAACCTCTAGGCTTGATTTCGGTAATGTGCTGTAGTTGGGGCTGCCTTTATATTTAGTTCAGAAACTTCAACTTGTACAAAATATGGCAGCCAGGTTGGTCTCTGGGACATCCTGTGGAGACCGTATTATACCAGTGCTAGTGTGAGAGAGAGCCAGTGTGGTGTAGTGGCGAGAGTGTTGGACTGGGAGTCGGGAGATCCGGGTTCTAGTCCCCACTCAGCCATGGAAGCTTACTGAGTGACTTTGGGCCAGTCATAGACTCTCAGCCCAACCTACCTCACAGGGTTGTTGTTGTGAGGATAAACTGGAGGAGGAGGAGGAGGACTATGTACGTCGCCTTGGGTTCCTTAAGGTGGAAAAAAGGCGGGATATAAATGTAATAAATAATAATAATAATAATAATAATAATAATAATACCGGTTTTAAAATCTTTACACTGGCTGCCAATTTGTTTTGGGGCAAAATATAAAGTGCTAATTCTTACCTTGAAGCCTTACATGGTCTAGGTCCAAGGTACCTTGGAGAGCACCTCCTCCCCTACGTCCCAGTCCACCACCTAAGGTCCGCTGAGGGCCATCTGCTGTGGCTGCCTAATGTGAGATTGGCAGCCACACGCAAGAGAATCTTCTCCTTGGCCACCCCTCAGTTGTGGAATGACCTGCCAGCTGAAATGCGCCTGCTGACCTCTTTGAAGGTTTTAAAGCATGAATTAAAGACTCCATTATTCCAGCAGGCCTTCCCTATTTAGAGCTCTCATTCCTTTTGCTGACTCTTGTATGCTGTTTTTAAGCTGTGTTGTTTTATTGTTGGTTATTTATCTATTTATTTTTGATAAATAGTTTTTAGTTCAAAATTGTTTTTAGTTATGTTGTTTGTATATATTGTCCATATGCTTTTATGTAAGTGGCTTTTAAGCTTTGTATATTGTATTTTAATGTTTTAACTTTTGTAAACCACCCAGAGAGCTTCGGCTATGGGGCAGTATAGAAATGTAATTTAAAAACAAAAACAAACCCCAGATACTTTTATTTCAAAAGCTGGAAACTTTTCCAGACCACCATCAATAATAAACCCCTTAATATGGATTCTCTGGTCAATGATATGAAGTAGGAATGGCAAAATGCACAATGTGATGAAGTCAGGAAAAAAGGATAAATTTTACTACATGTTACTGGAGGAGAGAACTCATGACAATATATATTTCTATAATTCAATATTGCATTTCTATAAATGTGGGGGCTTTAGTAGTCCCTCGTGTTGCCTGCCATTTCCTCATCGTGCTCTTTTTGAAGTTGTAACCAGAATGATTGTAGCTGATCAGTAGTAGGTAGAGCTGTTAAATTATAGTTTGTTAATAGGTATTCTTCACATTAGACGAATTTATGGCAAGTTTTTAAAAGGCTAATTTAATCTTGGAAATGATTAATGATAAGATATTTTGCTGTCTTGTCACAACATATGACTTGCTGAAAATGAGTAGGTACATAAACTCCCCCCCACACACACACTCACACACACAATCGTTTAGCCTACATAATCGGTTTTACACAATCAGCTTGCTAAAATCTGCTTTCAAGTGGGCGGGTTATTATTTTCTCTGTATAATTTCACCCAAAGGGGGGTCAGTGGGAATGAGCAGGTTTCTTAGGAGCTAAGGCAACATCAGAATACAAGTAAAAAGAAGAAGACTGAGAAGCTTCTAAATCTTGCTTCTTCTGTCTTGTTCCATATCATTTAATTATAAGACATCTCTATTAATTTAGAAAATTATGAATGCTGTTTTTTGCCTGATCCTTCCTTCTGCTCCTCTTCCTCCTCTGCTTTTTCTAGCTGTGTGTCTGTTGCCATGACAATGGGGTTTGCTCACTTCTGGGAGGGTTGGGGCTTATTCTGCCAGCACTTACAACCCCTTTTGGTTGCTATTTTTGCTTCTCTTGTGGTAAGCTGGGTCCACCAGGGTCCATTGTCTCCAAAACCGCACAGTCTTGAGGCACTGGTTCATACCACTGGTATTACCATTTAACCCTGTTGCAGTTGCTTCCTGTGAACTCCTGTGAGAGTGAGGATATTGCTTGCATTACTTGTCTGAGCTTCATGCAAGAATCTTTGGGAATTTAATTTTGCACAGGTGCTTAGAACAACCTGGGAAAGTTCCCTCTGTTAGCCCCATCCTAAAATCCCTGATCATAGGATGGTAAGAAGGCACACATCCAACCAGTTGGGTTTGTGGTGTAGACATGTACCAAAATATCTTAAATCCAAGTAATTTGGTTTAACTGGTTTGCAGTCTAGCTGGTAAGACTTGGAACCACTAGCCCTCAAGAAAGGATCTTTGGATCAATATTTATTGTTGTTGTTGTTGTTGTTGTTCAGTCGTTAAGTCGTGTCCAACTCTTTGTGACCCCATGGACCTTAGCATGCCAGGCCTTCCTGTCCTCCGCTCTCTCCCAGCGTGTGCTCAAGTTCATATTCATCAATATTTATTGTAGCAGTTTCTAAATCCTAAAAAGCAAAATGCTGCATGTTCCACCCTTGTTGAAAACAGACCATCTTCCTTTTCTGATGCAGGATTGTAACTTGTGAAGGACCACAAACTGGTCAAGAGGTGTTCGGGACACGTGCATACTAGATGAGTAAAGATGTTAACCCAGACTCTTTTGCAGACCAGTAAATTCTTCATATGACATGGCTGGTGATAACAGTATTCTCCCTCCCTTCTTTTGTAGGCTGAGGGATTCTATTTACTTCCAAATGGTCAGATGATCGCTGCAATTTTCTTCATACTCATATTGGCTAGTGACTGAGAGGGGGTCAAGAGGAGTTTGTCTGCCACTGAGACCATAAGTTGCGTGCTTCAGAAATCAAGGTTTCCCCATAATCCCACCAGATAAATTTTACTAGCAAGATTTAGCAAAGTCCAAAGGTTAACTTCTGGAGACATTTGACACTGTGAAAAAAAAGTATTCTAAGAGCATTTCTATTGATTTTTAACATTGGCTCCCTTTAAGTTGAAGGCATGGCATTTGTATCTTTGACATGCATACTTCACACATTCATTCGATTTATACAAAAGTCACTCAGTGAATAAAATTTGTGTGCTGGCCAGATACACAGATGTTGCTGAGACATGAAGGCATCTGCTAATTTTTCCCTAATGCCATCTCCTGCCTGCTGTGGTGATGTCCAAGAAGGACTCATGTCCAGGGAGGACTCTATGATGTGATGTGGTGGGGTGGCCTTGTGTCCTCTTTTAGAGGACAATCCTCTATTTGAAAGGATGCCAGAGGGCCATTGTTTGTTTGAAGGTGTCCCCTATTTGAAGGGCCATCTTGTACAGCTCCAGTGTAAAGATAAAGAACCATAAGAACTGTTGCCAATCAACAGTTAGCACTTCGACAGCAGACTGAACAGGCAGGCACACAGGTCACCTGGTCACAGTCTTCCACACTATGATGAAATGTACTGTGCTTTTATTTAAATTATAATAATTCCTTCTAAATTTCACCTATACATATAAATTAGCACATGCAAATTTTATGCAAATCACTGCCCTTTTTTGTCTTCTTTTTTGGTGATGCATTTCCTCTTTTTTGGCGATTCATAAGTAGCCACCCCAACATCAATCCAGATGAGATAACCTTTAAATTCCCGCTAGTTGTACAATCCCATGACTTAACTAAGAGCCACACACATTCGACTGCTGCATTCCAGAAGTAAATGGGTTGTATGAATGAGATTAACTCACCATCCTGGTAATACTGTTCTACCAGCAAAGAGTGAAAACTAGCAAAGTATCTCATGGCAAGAGAGGCATTCAAGGAAGAATTTAGTCAGTAACAACCCAGAAAGCTTCCCTTTATTTCACAATGCTTTAGGCCAAGTTCACATATGGTAACATATTTTGAAATAATGGAATTACATCTTAATTTCTGATTTTCTTCCTGGGCTACCCTGATTTTTTTAACTCCCAGAATGTCCCCTTCCCTTTGCCTTTGTCAGTTACATATTCGATGGGCATTTAATCTCCTTCAAAGGTGCATGCACAGGATTGTGTGATCACCTTTTTCCTTGAAAATGCAAAGGGGTGGGCATCTTGACGTGACATTTGAAACCTGTCCGTAGCTCTTAGTATGTTTGTTTCTTTTCCTGAGTCAAGCTTGTCACAGAGATGTAGGACAGCAGCCAAATAATAATGATTATTTTGAATTGTCAGATTCTGATCTTTCCCACATTGTGCCCCATTGTAGGATGAGATTTTCCTAATGCATAAACAATAACTATGATTATGATTTTTGACAATGAAGGTGTTGGGGAAATGCAATTCTTGTGTAAAACCTGCCATTTTGGAGAGAGAGATGCGGGCGGTGGGGGGAGAGAGCATCCAGGGCTATATTCTTTGTGGGGGTTTTCTTTAAAAAAAGTCTGCAACATCTCTAGCATCAGATGATGGGGAATATATTTTATCATTTCAACCATTTATGTATTTATTTATTGCATTTCTATACCACCCAGTACCCAAAGCTCTCTGGGTGGTTTACAAAACAAAACTTAAAACCATAAAATACAACATCATAAACTTAATATAAAAACCTTAAGTTTAAAAAAGAATAAAACCAAAGTAAAAGCCAGGGCAAAAGCCAGCAGCAGTGCATAGATCTAAAAATGTCCTAACATAATTTTTAAAAACTGGACTAAAAAGCCTGGGAAAATAAATAATACATTGTGGTCTTTTCATTGTGCTGAAAAGACCACAATGTAGGCACAAGGCGAGCCTTTCTGGGAAGGGCGCTCTACAACTTGGGCATCACTACTGAAAAGGCCCTCTCCTTCACATAACCTGGGCCCAAGCCATTTAGGGTTTTCTAGGTTAATGCCAACACTTAGAACTGGGCCCAGAAACAGACGGCCAGCCAGTGCAGATCAAAAACCACTGGCATAATATGATAAAGTTGGCCAACTTTGCTGCCCTATTTTGGATCAGCTGAAGTTTCCAGACCATTTTCAAAGGCAGCCCCACATATAAAGCAATTGCAGTAATCCAAACGTGAGTATACCAGTGTGGTGTAGTGGTGAGAGTGTTGGAGTGGGAGCTGGGAGTTCTGGGTTCTAGTCCCCACTCAGCTGTGGAAGCTCACTGGGTGACTTTGGGCCACCAGGTGGTTGTTGTGAGGATAAAATGGAGAGGAGGACGATAATGTATGCCACCTTGGGTTACTTGCAAGAGGGAAAAAGGCAGGATAGAAATGCAATAAATAAATACATAAAATAATACCAGAAGGTGGATAACTATAGCTTGGATATTTATGTACAATAAACTACTGGCTTATTGTTATTACTACCAGGCGCTCCAGGTTTGGGGAGGCCCTGGGCAACTTGTCTGTGGTGCCTCCTAAGCTGCACAGTGCCACCCTGATTGGCAGGTGCAGGCTGAGGCACCAAGGGGAACGATGGGCCTGTTGGGCATGTGTGTGGTGGCCAGTGTTACTTTCTTAACGATAACAGCCCCAGACCTTGTGTGTCTACACTGGAGGCAGGGCCAGCACCCCGATTGATTGATTGATTCATTTCATTTCTATACTGCCCAATAGCCAAAGTTATCTGGGCAATTCATAAAAATTAAAACCACAAAATGCATCATAAAATACAATATAACAAGTAAAAGCTTAAAACGACAATATAAAAGTACAAACCAAAATAAAACCTAGCAGCAATGCAGATATTTAAAATACAACCATAGATTTAAAACAACAGAGCTAAAAAACTAAAATGCCTGGGAGAATTTAAAAAAGGTCTTCACCTGGCATTGGCAAGAGTACAATGTAGGCCCCAGGTGAGCCTTTCTGGGAAGCTCATTCCACAACCGGGGTGCCACAGCAGAAAAGGCCCTCTTCCTGGTAGCCACCCACCTCACTTCCTTTGGCAGGGGCTCCCAGAGAAGAACTGCTGAAGATGATCTTAGGGTCGGGGCAGGCACATATGGGAGGAGGTGATCCTTCAGATAACCTGATCCCAAGCCGTTTAGGGCCTTCACTGTTAATACCAGCACTTTGAATCGGGCCCACAAAGGGACAGGCAGCCAGCACAGCTGGAAAAGTACTGGCATAATTTGATCTCATTGGCCAGTCCCCATTAATAATCTCGCTGCCCTGCTTTGGACCAGCTGAAGTTTCTGCACTGTTTCCAAAGGCAGCCCCATGTATAACGCACTGCGGTAATCCAGACGAGAGGTTATCAGAGCATGGATACATGTAGTTAGGCTATCTCTGTCCAGATAAGGGCATTAATGCCACCATTAACAGGGTGGTGCCAGCCAGTACATGCTTCACACTGCTACCAGGACTGGGCCTCCCCCCAGTCCCTGTTGGCTGCCCAGCAGGGACTCTGTGTGTGTGTGTGTGTGTGTGTGTGAGCGTGCGCGTGCATGGCCCAGCTGCAGTGATGCTGAGTGGAGTTCCAGGCCCACTCAGCATTTGTATGCTGACCAGCACCACTCTGCTAAGGCTGCTAGCCCCAGCCCCAACATACAGACATCGGGGGCAGGGCTGGCACAATAAACAGAGCGGCGCTGGCCACGGCACACGTGCAAAGTGGGACCAAGGTTCCACCTGGGTTAGTCGCCACCCACGTGGAGCACAATGGCTGCAATAGTGGCAGTGGGCCCTTCTGGGGGCCCAGCATTTGCCCGGCCATGTCGCGTGCTGGTGCCAGGCCTGGTGGCAATGTTTTTATCCCCTTTCACCCAGGAGCTCAGGCTCCGCACCACAAACCTGTGATGTAGGTTAAGCTGAGAAACAGTGACTGGCCCAAGGTCACCCAGTAATCTGAGAGCCAGCATGAAGCAGTGCAAGGGTGCAGAACCGCACTTTCATCCAGTGGAGGCTGGTGGCTCCAATTCCGGTGGGGCTGTCAATCCATTCTGGGTTTCGGTCAGAACCAACCAGAACTCAAAAGGAACTATCCAGGTTGCTGAACCCCCAAATAGGGATAAGCACCTTGGATAGCTCCTCTAGATTTCTGGCTGGTTCTGAGTAAAACCCAGAATGGATTGACAGCCCCACTGAAATCAGAGCCACCACCCTCCACTCTTTTCATCTGTGAAGTATTGGAACATAATTTACCACTTCCAGTTAAAACCTCCATTACAGTAGTTAAGTAATGACGGACCCTCATATTTTTCTCTGAATTTCTATCAGCCACAAGAGGGCAAGTTATTTAGACACGCACTAAAGCCAAATGATATATAGGATGTAATTCTCCTCCCCCTGATTGCCCCACTTAATAACAGTTTCTTGTCATTTCCTAAAATAATTTATGCACTTTCCCCTGGTATTTTATTTGAACAGGGGCACCATTTAAAATTCAGTGCAGTGTTTATGGGGACATTCAGCAAGGTCAATTACAATAGGATTTTCAAATAATTTACTGTGGAATTGTGAAAAAAGCAGTATATTCTAGGGGTATTTGCTGCTATTACTTTATATGTAGTCAGTATATAGGAACAACATATAAGCCAGATAGAAAACATGATAAACATGAAAACATGATAAATGTGTCATCTAAAGCAAGGGGGGAAGGGGGGCTCTATGGAACTTCTGATTTAATGATGTAGAGCAGGGATGGGGAACACCTTTGAGTGCTTCCTCTGAGTGAGCTTTGGAGGATGACAACAAGGGAGAGGGCCTTTTCAGTGGTGACCCCCCCACACACACACGCTGTGGAATGCTCTCCCCAGTGAGGCCTGCCTGGCGCCAACATTGTCATCTTTTGGGCATCAGGTTAGGACTTGCCTCTATTCCCAGACATTTGATGGCATATGATGGGATCTTTAATACACCGGTTGAATTGTTTGTGGTTGTCACTGATGTTTTAGTTGTTTTATGGGGTGGTGATATTTTAATGGATAGTTGTTTTTATCTGTTTTAAATTTTGTACGTTTAAATTTTGTTGAAGTTGCCTTGAGTCTTTTTGAGAAAGGTGTCTAAGAAAGCTAATAAACAACAACAACATGGTAAAATTCTGCTCATCCCATGGCGGCCCAATACATAATACCCACAAACCTGCTTACCATGTGGCTACATGCATACTACTTGGTAAACAGTTGTCTGCATTTGTTGTTCCCGTCCTCCACCACCACCCCAGCTTTGATTTAAGTAGCAGAAACCGCTCTTCCCCTCACCCCACTCCAAATATGGGGAGAGTGCAAGCTAAGCATGTGCTGTGTTGGGAACAGAGCCCTTTGTCTCCTAACTGAAGTTTACACAGCTTGAAGAAAATAGTTTCCTTCATCATTTAGATCCCATTGCTCCACTATTTCATTTTTATATTTCTTCCACTAGCCCCTGCCCATTTTTCAAAGCACTAGAATGGTACAGTAATAAAACGGTGTATAGCTGAGCATCAACATTCCAGAAGGAATAAAGAAACACATTGATTGAAATATGCCCACAGGGAAAGAAAAAGATCTTTGGCTTTTGAAATGGATGTCCTGCAACAAGTGAACCCTCTTTGCAAGCTGGGATGCTCTTTAATGTGACATGGTCCTTGCTCTATTTTTTCATTCTATTTTTTAAAGTTGTAGTTGGGTTGAGTTTCTGGGGAATATCAGTGGGAGAGGGTTATTGTCCTTGTGTCCTGCTTTTGGGCTTCCCATAGTCATCTGGTTGGCTGCAATGGGAAACAGGATGCTGGATGCAACAGGCCTTTGATCTTATCCAGCAGGGCTCCTGTTATGCTGACTTTTTCAATGAATGCAAGAAGTTTGTACATCTTCAGGAGATCTCTCTTTAATCACCAGCCTATCAATGCTCTTTCCTCTTTAATTTAGTGGTTGGATAATTTTTAAATAACCTTTCTATGGCTACAAATGCTCCTGCACCCAATGGTCCTTCCTCACCACCATTTACACATCCTGGGTGAGATGATACAACATCTGGGTGAGATGATTCAGCAACCCAAAGCTGCATATTACCTTGGATGGGAAATCAAGGTATGTAGTATCTATCTGGGTTGCTGATGGCTCTTAAACACCTAATAAAATAGTAAAGCAGGGGTGGGCAACTTGCAGCCTTGGGCCATGTGCCACCCTGCCACGGTTATCTGCCTCCCAGTCCTACCACTACCATTGCTGCTACCACACAGGGCATGCAAGGAGAGTCATTCCTGTGTGCCCAGCTTCCTAGTAAAATCCCAGCCTTTGGGTCACGTGCGGCCCTGCCATGGCTGTCCCGCCCACCCCTTCCAATCCCGCCATTAGCACTGCCACCACCACACAGAGTGTGCAAGGAGGGTATGTTTGGTGGGCTGGTGGGAGCCTGACTCTGCTGGGAAATAGGGTATGTGGGGATAGGTCTCCTCGCATGCCCTATGTTGCAGTGGCGGCAGCGGTGTGGCGGTGGTGGTGGGAGTTCTAAAGCTATGCTAATGTGCGACACAGAATGGGATCTGAGAGTACATCTGCAAGGGAATGCTTAATACTTGGGGAGTGGATGCGTTCAGTCCACTTTTCTGAAAGAAAAGGAAAGAGAAAAAAGAGGAGGGAGCAGAGATGAAGGCACAGAGACAAGAGAGCAATCACTATGGGCTGCATGGAGGAAAAAATATTGGTAAAATGGGGCACAAGAAGATCTATATTATGGATAACCAGAGGAAAGGGAGAACAGATGGTAGTCAGAAAGACCTGTGTTGTGTGCAGAGAGTAGATGGTGCTATGGTGTACAGCTGGAAAAGGAGAAAGTAACAGAAATGTTATCGGAGGACCTATGAGGAAGACAACAGAAGAAGGTGGGGGCAAATGAGAAATGGAAGTACGGACCTGTGGTGGGGTCGCGAAGAGTCGGACACGACTTAACGACTGAACAACAACAACTATGGCAGAGGCCCTGGGCATGTGGCCCTCAGCCTAATTTCACAGGCCCTCTGCAAGCAATCCAAAGTACTTATCTGGCTGTGCGTGCTTCATTGTTCTCTACCGTTATAGCAGCTGTGTTCTTAAATCACTTCTATGCATGTGCACCTATATATTATATACTGCTTTCTATTGTTCTTAAAACTCATGCTAAATTAGCACTCCATATATGATTAATCTCCCCTATGATTTAAATATTTCAGAAAATTAGTTTTAAGGGAGCCTGGATAAATACATGTTTAGACATTGCTAATGTTATGTCTCAAAAAGATTATTATATGCATATATTCTTGAAATGCTCATTGATGTATAGTGGAACCGTGCTTTGTAGAAAAGTGGTGTGTACATATACACACGCACGCATGTATTATATATGTACATGCAAACACACACATACAAACCGCTTAAATACAGCTTACATTTTGCAAGTGTTGATCTGTTCTTGGCTAATACTAAAACAGTGGTCCCCCCAAAAAAAATTCTGAAGACAGTTAAAATGTGTGAAAATCCCCAATCCTTCTATCCTTGCCACATGTGTGGCTTCCCATATTTTCAGATTTACATTTCTGGCTGCCACAACAAATAATCCCTTACACCAGTCTGAGGGGGCCTGAAGACAGTTGCAGGGGCAGGGTGTGCTTTGCCATTTTACTCCATTGTAAGTGTGGCTTGGCTCATTTCTGCTGCAGTTGTAGTGCTGTTGTATTTTTTAGCAATCAGTATGTCATTGACTATGGGCTAGGTCAGATGTAACACTAAACCATAGTTGAAGCATACTAAGAATCAAATACAGTGAGCTCTGGGCATGTGCACTCCTCTCTCCTCCTCTGGTGTGGCCACAAAGAGGAGTTTGGAAGCTTTCACTTCTGATTTAGATTCACCACAGATTGCTACATCTTCCAAACCAGAACAAACTGTGGTTAATCTTAGCTATGGTTAGTGGAAACAAGCCAATTTCAAGCCGCTGTTTATGAAACAGGTTTGTTTTCACTCACAGTCGTTGAAATCAACCACAGTTTAGGGTTCAGGCAACACACTTCACTGTGATTAATCTAAAACAAAAGTGGAAGCTTCCTCACATCTGCACCAGATCAAGGGAGGAGAGGGGGAGCACATGAACCCAAGACTCACCTAGACTCATTCTCATAATGCTAAACAATGGAACATAGGCCTTATACTGAGTCAGACGATTGGTCCATCTTACCCAGTTTTGGCTGGCAGCAGCTCTCCAGGGTTTCAAGCAGAAATTTTTTCCACCCAGCCCTATCTGGAGATTTCAAGGATCGAACCTGGAACCTTCTGCATGCAAAGCAGATGCTCTGCCACTAAGCCACACCCCTTCACTATGTGTTATCTGTGTTACTAGGTTTAGTAACACAGTGTTTAGTAACACTATGATTTAGTGTTACATCTAAACGCAGCTAGTCTGTGTACCAACCTGTCACTTTCTGTATATTGTGGAAGTACTTCAGAGGCTTTTATATTCCGTGAGCATATAATACTCAAATATCTGTATTTATAATATTATATAGTGTGGTAGCAGGGATACAGTTTAACAGGGGCTAAAAAGCACATGCATAAATCCAAGGTAACATTTCCAATAGGCTAGTAAACCTATTAAATGTTGGGCGAGTGTAAGGTGCAGTCACAATGCTCTTAATCTATAGGGTAATAGTTTATGCTTTGCCATGGAAGCTTTAATCTCTCATCTTAAATGACCAGTTATTCTTCTATACTGACAATTCTCTAGTTGCCACCTGGCAATAGAGGCCCCTGAAACCAAGGGTTATATCTTGCCAAAAGCCTTTTTTCCCCACAGTGTGATGACCTGATTACTGCTGTGATCACCCTTTATAGATCAAAGAAGGATTAATGCAGTTTTTCTTTTTTTCCTCTCCTCTTGTGTTTGCCTGGCACATCACAACCTCGAGAGCTGCAATGGAAATAAAGAGCAGCCTTACAGAGCAAAGAAAATGCAACCCAGGGAGCATTCGATTGGAACAGATTAATAGATGTTGAAAGGGGTTTGTCCTATCAGCTGAATAATTCCAATGGGTGTTTAGAAATGTATGCAGATGTATTTGTTTTAGACAAGTCTGCTAATAAGGCAATGTTCCTGAAGTCAGTCTGGACTACATTTTTTTCAACACACTCAAATGTGTCTTCCAGCCACTGGGTAATACCATCCAATTTACCTGCTGCTGTTGACTCTTTACCTAGTCCATGTGCACTACCTATCTAGCGTTGCTAATATAAAGTCTGTCATCTTTTCCTTAAGTTCTGCTCACTGATTTACAAGAAAGAAGTGTTCTGATTCATCCTCAAGACAGATCTAAACTAAGATCATATTTTCAAATGGAGAGCATCCATTGCTTCCCTATCCTGGTAGCCTTTGGCTCAACCTGAGATCTTTTTTGTTTCTTTGCCCCTAGTGTGATCTAACCTAATTAAGGCTGCAGTCTTCCATACACTTCTGGGAGTAAGCCCCATTGGATAGAATGGGACTTACTCTGAAGTAGATATGCAATCCTACATGCACTGACTAGCACAGCCTTCCCCAACCTGGTGCTTTTCAGATGCTTTGGACTGCAACTTATCTATGCTGGCTGGAGCTGATGGGAGCTGTAGTCCAAAATATCTGAACGGCATCAAGTTGGGGGAGGATGGACCAGGGAGTGAACCCCATTGAACACAGTGGGACTTACGTCTGAGTAAAACCTCAAAGGCATGTACTGCTTGACTGCAATTATATGGACCTTTAACTGGGAGCAAGCCCCATTGAACACAGTGGGACTCACTTCAAGTAAACATTTACAGGATTATGCAGCACAGCAGAAGACTTCCTTCACTCCATTCTAAGGCTTTTACATACAGCAGTTTGATAGGATTTTTTCATCATGCCAGCATAAGAAGAGCCATGCTGAATCAGACCAAGCTCCGTCTAGTCCAGAATTCTGTTCACACAGTGGCCAACCAGCTGCCCATGGGAAGCCCACAAGCAGGACAGGAGTGCCAAAACACCCTCCCACCCAAGTTTCCCAGCAACTGGTGCATATAGGCTTACTGCCTCTGATACTGGAGGTAGCATATAGCCATCAAGACTAGTAGCCATTGATAGCCTTCTCCTCCATGAATTTGTCCAATCCCCTTTTAAAGCCATCCAAGATGGTGGCCGTCATTACATATTGTGGAAGTGAACTCCATAGTTCACTATGCAATGTGTGAAGAAATGCTTCCTTTTATTTGTCTTGAATCTCCCAACATTCAACCTCATGGGATGACCCCGGGTTCTAGTATTATGAGAGAGAGACAGCAACCTCTCTCACCCACTTCCCCTTTTCTTGTTTTTGTTCAACATCCAGCCTGAAAATGAATTCAGGTGAACTTCAATGGTCCAAATAAAAAGGCATGATGTTTGCATAAGGCATCCACTCCAGACACATCCGTGAGGTTAGCTACAATAGAGTTTGTGAACTGCAGCTTCGCAGAGGCAGTCTCACCAAAGTGGTGGTGGGCTCTCCCTTGTTGGAGGTCTTCAAGCAGAGGCTGGGCAGCCACCTGCTGGGGATGTTCTAGCTTTTGATTGCTTGCATCTAATAAGGGGTTGGACTAGATGGCTTACAAAGGACCCACCAACTGTATGATTCTACAAATTGGGTCATATTAATCATCTAGAATAGATCAGCCTTCCCCAACTTGGTGCCCTCCAGATGTTGGACTACAACTCCCACCATTCCTGACCATTGGCTGTGCTGCCTGGTACTGATGGGAGTTGAAATCCAAAACATCTGGAGGGCACCAGCTTGGGGAAGAGTGGAGTAGAGCTAGTTAACTCAAGGGGACTGAAGTTCATTGTTCCATTGATTCTATTTTTGTGAAGTCAATTTGGGGGTGCATATGGCTCAAAAAATCATATTTTCTGTAGTAAATTATAACTACAGTGACTGCAGATGTATCATTGGGACTGGAAGCTTATGAACCACATCTTTCCATGAAGCAAGGTGAAGTGGCTCACTCAGGGCTGGCATCAAAGGTAGGCATGGTTAGGTACCTGAAAAGGGCCCCACACCCCAACATGGGCACACTGGCAAGAGGCCCCTAGAGTTTCTCCTCATCGTCACCATCACACTGCTGATTCACCTGCCTCTCACTCTGGCCCAGCCAATGGTGGTGGTGAGAAGGAGAAGGGACCAGGAGATACCACTGCCTCTTTGCTCCCTGGTTCTCTGCCTATCAAGCAAGCAAGTGGTAGCAATGATGAGAAAGAGAATGAGGAGCAATAGCAGCTGGTGGAAGTGGCAGTGAGAAGGTAGAGCTCTAAGGGAGGGGGCCTATTGAGGGTGTTCTTGCCCGGGGGCCCTCAATAACCTGGGCCCAGCACCAGGTTCCTCAGGCACTCTGTCTATCAGGTCTAATCCCTGAAATCAATTCCTCACCTCCACTGTATATTCATAAGGGATATGATTTAGGTCATACCTGAATGGTTTAGTGGTTTTCCCTACGTTCTTCAATTTAAGCCAAAATTTTGCAAGAAGCAGCTCATGATCTGAGCCACAGTCAGCTCCAGGTCTTGTTTTGACTGACTGTATAGAGCTTCTCCATCTTTGGCTGCAAAGGACATAATCAATCTGATTTCGATATTGACCATCTGGTGATGTCCATGTGTAGAGTCGCCTCTTGTGCTGTTGGAAAAGAGTGTTTGCTATGATCAGCGTGTTCTCTTGGCAAAACTCTATTAGCCTTTGTCCTGCTTCATTTTGTACACCAAGGCCATGCTTGCCTGTTATCCCAGTGATTTCTTGACTTCCTACTTTAGCATTCCAATCCCCTATGATGAAAAGGACATCTTGTTTTGGTGTTAGTTCTAGAAGGTGTTGTAGGTCTTCACAGAACCGATCAATCTCAGCTTCTTCGGCATCAGTGGTTGGGGCATAGACTTGAATTACTGTGATGTTGAATGGTTTGCCTTGGATTCATACTGAGATCATTCTATCATTTTTAAGATTGTACCCCAATACTGCTTTTCCCACCCTTTTGTTGACTATGAGTGCTACTCCATTTCTTCTAAGGGATTCTTGCCCACAATAGTAGATATGATGGTCACCTGAATTAAATTCGCCCATGCCTGTCCATTTTAGTTCACTGATTCCCAAGATGTCGATGTTCAATCTTGCCATCTCATGTTTGACCACTTCCAGCTTACCTTGATTCATTGATCTGACATTCCAGGTTCCTAAACAATATTGTTCTTTACAGCATCAGATTTTCTTTTCACCACCAGACACATCCACAGCTGAGTGTCCTTTTGGCTTTGGCCCAGCCGCTTCACTCTTTCTGGCGCTACTTTGAAATACCCTCTGCTCTTCCCCAGTAGTATATTGGACACCTTCCGACCTGAGGGGCTCATCTTCCGGCGTCATCTCTTTTAGCCTTGTGATACGTTCCATGGGGTTTTCTTGGCAAGAATACTGGAGTGGGTTGCCATTTCCTTCTCCAGTAGACCACATTTTGTCAGAACTCTCTGCCATGACCTGTCCGTCTTGGGTGGCCCTGTACGGCATAGCTTACGGCTTCACTGAGTTACGCAAGCCCCTTCGCCACAACAAGGCAGTGATCCATGAAGGGGATGCAACGAAATCCATCCCAAAGAAAAAGAAATAAAAGAAAGCCAAGTGGCTGTCTGATGAGGCTTTACAAGTAGCTGAGGAAAGAAGGGAAGCGAAAAGCAAGGGAGAAAGGGGAAGATATATCCAACTGAATGCAGAGTTCCAGAGAATAGCAAGGAGAGACACGAAGGCCTTCTTAAATGAACAATGCAAAGAAATCGAGGAAAACAACAGAATGGGAAAGACTAGAGATCTCTTCAAGAAGATCGGAGATCTCAAGGGAACATTTTGTGCAAAGATGGGCATGATAAAGGACAAAGAAGACAGGGACCTAACAGATGCAGATGAGATTAAGAAGAGGTGGAAAGAATACACAGAAGAACTATACCGTAAAGATCTGAATGTCCCTGATAGCCATGATAGTGCGGTCACTGAACTTGAGCCGGACATCCTAGAGAGTGAAGTCAAGTGGGCCTTAGGAAGCATTACTAACAACAAAGCTAGCGGAGATGACAGTCTTCCAGCTGAGCTATTTAAAATCCTAAAAGATGATGCTGTTAAAGTGCTGCATTCAATATGCCAACAAATTTGGCACACTCAACAATGGCCGCAAGACTGGAAAAGGTCAGTTTGCATTCCAGTTCCAAAGAAGGGCAACGCCAAAGAATGTTCAAACTACCGCACAATTGCGCTCATTTCACATGCCAGCAAGGTGATGCTCAAAATCCTACAAGCTAGGCTTCAGCAGTATGCGAACTGAGAACTACCGGAAGTACAAGCAGGGTTTCAAAGAGGCAGGGGAACTAGAGATCAAATCGCCAACATTCGCTGCATCATGGAGAAAGCAAGAGAATTCCAGAAAAACGTCTATTTCTGCTTCATTGACTATGCTAAAGCCTTTGATTGTGTGGATCACAACAAACTGTGGCAAATTCTTAAAGAGATGGGAGTACCAGACCACCTTACCTGTCTCCTGAGAAACCTGTACGAGGGTCAAGAAGCAACAGTAAGAACCAGACATGGAACAACCGGGTGGTTCAAAACTGGGAAAGGAGTACAACAAGGCTGCATATTGTCACCCTGCTTATTTAACTTATATGCAGATTACATCATGAGAAATGCCGGGTTGGATGAATCACAGGTCGGAATTAAGATTGCTGGGAGAATTATCAACAACCTCTGATTTGCAGACGATACCACCCTAATGGCAGAAAGTGAAGAGGATCTAAAGAGCTTCTTGTTGAGGGTGAAAGAGGAGAGAGCAAAAACTGGTTTGAAACTCAACATTAAAAAGCTAATTTACTAATTTACTAAAAAACTAACTAAACATGGCATCTGGCCCTATCACTTCCTGGCATATAGAAGGGGAAGAAATGGAAGCAGTGACAGATTTTACTTTCTTGGGCTCCAAGATCACTGCAGACGGTGACTGTAGCCATGAAATTAAAAGACGCTTACTCCTTGGGAGGAAAGCTATGGCAAACCTAGACAGCATAGTAAGAAGCAGAGACATCACCTTGCCGACAAAGGTCCATCTAATCAAAGCTATGGTTTTCCCAGTAGTAATGTATGGCTGTGAGAGCTGGACTATAAGGAAGGCTGAGCGCCGAAGAATTGATGCTTTCGAACTGTGGTGCTGGAGAAGACTCTTACGAGTCCCCTGGACTGCAAGGAGGTCAAATCAGTCCATCCTCAAGGAAATCAACCCTGAGTGCTCAATGGAAGGACAGATACTGAAGCTGAAGCTCCAATATTTTGGCCACTTAATGCGAAGAGAAAACTCCCTGGAAAAGACCCTGATGCTGGGAAAGACTGAAGGCAAAAGGAGAAGGGGACGGCAGAGGATGAGATGGCTAGATAGCATCACGGATGCAATGAATATGAACTTGAGCACGCTCCAGGAGAGAGCGGAGGACAGGAAGGCCTGGCGTGCTATGGTCCATGGGGTCACGAAGAGTCGGACATGACTGAACGACTGAACAACAACAAGCACCAGGTTCACTCACCTCACTCAGGTGAGGGAGCTGATCTAGGGTGTCAGTGAAGATGGCAGAGTAGGAAACTGATAGGCGTGAGCCATGGGCTGAACATGGATTAATGCAGAGAAAGCAGATAGAGAAAACAATAGTTAGAGAACTCAGGGCCACTCAATGAAGTTGATGGGAAGTAGATTCAGGCCATACAAAAGAAAGCAGTTCTTCATACAATGTGCAATTCATTTAAGGACCTCACCACCACAAGAGGTGGTGATCTCCTATCTGAAGGGCTTGGCCTTTCTCAACCTTGGGTTCCCAGATATTGTTGGACTACAACTCCCATGGGCAGTGCTGGGTGGGAAGAATGGGAGTAGGGCAAGTCATGGAGAGCAGATTGATTGTTCTCTCTAGTTCTGATGTTAATTCTGTGAATGCCATTGTTCATGTAACCAAAACAGCACCATCCATGCACAAGTGGAAGGTGTCACATCACAAGCTTGTTTCCCCCAAGGTTTGCAGAATTACAAAAGATCTTTAGGAAAAAAAGAAGCCTATGGGGTGGGGACTCCTCCAAAACATCCCGGTGAGGACTGATCATGCTCAGTGGCCATGCAATGCTGACTGTTGGAGTGGGGGATGAAATACGGAGTGGGCAATGGAATGAAGTGGCCAGAGTCCTGAACAGGAAGCACACCAAACTGCAACATTTTGTTGCAGGTCCCATTTGCCTATAGCTATTAGCCATTATAGCAGGGGTGTTGCACCTCTTTCAATTTTGGAGCGGCTCTCGAGAGCCACATTCCAGTGGTAGCTGGGGCCAAAGGCAAAGGGGGCAGAACTAAAGGCAAAATGGACAGGGCCAAAAATATTGTAGCTTAAAGTTCCTACTGGCACTGACTAAGCCTTCGGAGAGGCATTTCAACCTTTTAGAATGGGGCAAAAATCCCTCACGAAAAACAAGGGAAAAAATCCCCCAAAGCATTGGTGGTTGGGGAAAAGTGGGCAGGGTCATTTGGGGAATCCCGGAGAACTGGACTGGGATTCCCCAAGGGCCAGATTGGACCCCTGAGCCTGAGATTCCTCATCCCTGCATTATAGCTAAATAAGATCTCCATCTCAGTGGAGGCTGGTGGCTGCAATGTCAGTGGGAAGGTGAATCCGTTTGGGGTTTCAGTCAGAACCAGTCAAGACTCTAAAAGAGCTATCCAAGGTGTGGATCAGCTTAAGAGGGAGGACTCCACAAGTTGGTGGTGGTGGTGGGAAGCAAGGCAGGCTTATTTCCTTCCTACCCTGCTTGTGGCCTTCTCAGAGACATCTGACTGGGCACTGTGGGGAAACACGATGCTGGACTAGTGATGGGCAGACTTACTTTCCTTGGAAAGGAACAAATTCACCTGTGTAATCTCAGATAAGAGTTTTCCTGTAATTGGAGATCCCGTTTTGCATATACAAATTTTATACAAATTTTATACAAATTTTTGTGCATGCACAATATCAAAGTGCATCTTGAGAAGTGTTGTTTGGAATCACATATGCATCAGGACAACATGCATCACCACGTTATGCATCCCTTCCCAATTGGTTGTTTCCATGTGCCTGCTGACGTGAAATTTACTCGCAGGGGCCTTTATGGAGAGATGATGGCGCTGCAGCAGTGAGGAAAGCTCCTTTTGTGCTTGCAGCGGTGCTGCTGTCTTAGTGTTTCGGAAACTTTCAGCTCAGCAAGCACTTCCTGGAATGGCCGCCTGACCACTCCAGGGTGCATCACATGGGAATGAGAGGAAGCACCAGCCAGGCCGGAACACTCTCCGTGAAGAGAGCCTTCCTGGAATGCACATGTGGGCACACAAGGACACGTCACATGGAAAAAAGTCATGCATGCCATTCTCAAGTTGAATAATGAAGTTCATTGTATAGCCATCCAAGCTCAGTACACATATGAGCATCACAAACATGGCAGATTCAACTTACAAACCTACACACTACCTAATTTCAATTTTTGCTGGCATCACTGTGCTGAACTAGGAGGGATATCTGGTCTGATCCAATGGTGTAGCAGTAAGTTTTGAAGTGCAGGCACTCATCATGACACTTCCCACAGCCACACCCTGAAGGAGACTCAGAAAATCCAGGCTGCTGTGTTGATCCATTTCAACAAACCCTGTTCTGGCAGTTTTGTCTCCACCAGGAGCAGCTCATTTGTAAAGCTAATGGGTCTTAATTGCCCATTCAAGTCCAAGTCACCTCAAAGCACTTCACATTATGACAGGGAACAATACGTCATTGTTTATTTATTTATGTATTAAATTTCTTAATCGCCCATCTGGCCAGTCACCTGGCCACTCTAGGTGATGTACAATAATACAAACAGTTAAAAAAAAATAAAATTACACATTAAAACATCATTTTCTAAAATTTCCCTAACCCACCCCAAATGCCTGCCTGAACAACCAAGTTTTCAATGCGTGGTGGAAGCTCATTAAAGAGGGGGCATGGCAGAGTTCCTTAGGGAGGGAGTTCCACAGAGTGGGGGCCACCACAGAGAAGGCCCTCTCCCTTGTCCTCACCAGCCTAGCTGTCCTGGCTGATGGGACAGAAAGAAGGCCATCTGAGGCTGATCTTGATGAGCAGTCTGTCTGGTGTTGCTGGAGGTGCTCCTTGAGATAAGCTGGGCAGGAACCATATAGGGTTTTAAAGGTCAAAACCAACACCGTGAATTTGGCCCGGAAAACAACTGGTAGCCAGTGCAACTCCTTCAGCATCAGAGTGATGTGATCATGCCAGCGGCTGCCTTTAATCAGGCGAGCTGCTGCGTTCTGCATCAGCTGCAGCTTCTGAACCGTCTTCAAGGGTAACCCCACGTAGAGCGCGTTACAGTAGTCTAGACGAGAGGAGACCAGGGCATATACTACTGATGGGAGCAGATGGTCGGGAAGGAAGGGGCACAGCTGCCGTATCAGATGGAGTTGGTACAGTGCTGTCCGGCTCACAGCTGACACCTGAGCCTCCATGGACAGCTGGGAGTCCAAAATGACCCCCAGGCTGCGGACCTGGTCTTTCAAGGGTAGCCGTACCCCACTGAACACCAGGTCAACATCCCCCAACCTCCTCTTGTCTCCCACCAAAAGTACCTTGGTCTTGTCAGGGTTCAGCTTCAGCTTATTCCTCCCTATTCAGCAAATTCATTTCCCCTCAGCTACCATGTGGATTGCAGCTAAGCTCAGAGGGAACAGGGAAGTCTGAGTGGGGTGGCAGATGGTTCAGTGTCCCTGCTAATAAAATAGTGATGGTGCTGCATTCCTGCAGGCTCTGGCTCCGCCACACCACTGCTGCACAACCACCACTGAAAGGAAGGGAAGAGCGCAGTGGAGACAGTCTAGATAAAACTTCTGGGGAGTGGGAAGGCAGCACCACTTGGATTTCTGGTAGCTGGTAGCTCCGATGCCAGTGGGGTGGCGAATCTGCTCCAGGTTTCCATCAGAACCACTCAGAACTCTAAAGGACCTATCCAAGGCACCTTGGATAGCTTCTTTAGAGTCTGACTGAAACCCAGAGCAGATTCACTGCCCCAACGACATCAGAGCTACCAGCCTCCACTGCCTGGGGCACTGGAGTGTAGCTTTGCTGCTCAGAAAGAGCAGAATGTGGTGGCCCAATTCAAAGGCTTTGAACCTAAATGGGAACTCTGCCACGAATTGCAGCAGGATGGGAATATTGCAGATCTGACTACCAGCCATAGATATAAGTGGAGCAATTCCCACAAGAACTTCCGCCACACACACACACACACACACACACACACACACACACAGCTCCTGTGTCTGCTGTAGAGAGATGAAAGGGAGGGGCAGGGCTTCACAGGCTGTGAAGCACATAGTTCAGCTATGGAATTTGCTACCACAAGATGTAGTGACAGCCACCAATTTGGATGGCTTTAAAAGGGGGTTAGACAAATTCCAGGGAGGAGAAGGCTATCAATGGCTACTAGTCCTGATGGCTATGTGCCACCTCCAGTACCAGAGGCAGTATGCCTATGTACACTAGTTGCTGGGGAACATGGGCAGGAGAGTGCTGTTGCACTCATGTCCTGCTTGTGGCTTTTCTGTGGGCAGCTGGTTGGCCACTGTGTGAACAGACTGCTGGACTGCATGGACACTTGGTCTGATCCAGCAGGGCTCTTCTTACGTTCTTATGTTAGTTCTGGACAGCATCTTTTTCACTGCACTTCAGGAGAGAGAACCTGGCTTGCTTTGGTCCCACACACCCCACTACCATCCTGGAACAGCATCTGTTCCATTCTGCCTTGGTACCCAAAAGATCTGCTCTTCTTCTGATGGAAACAAACAATGGAGGCTGGTGGCTCTGATGTCAGCGGGGCAGTGAATCTGCTTCGGGTTTCAGTCAGAACCAGTCAGAACTCTAAAGGAGCTATCTGATGTATGGAAGCACCTTGGATAGATCCTTTAGAGTTCTGACTGGTTCTGACTGAAACCTGAAGTGGATTTCCCATCCCACTGACTTTGAAGCCACCAGCCTCCAAGGGAAACAAAAACAGATTTGCATCTGTGATGCTTGCTAAAAGAGCCCTCACAGGGAAGACAACACCTTTCTCTGGAACTTTAACAGGGCAATCCTATACTTATTCAGAAGTAAGTACTGTTCCATTGAGTTTAATAGGACTTACCCCCAGGTAAGTGTGTATAGGGTTGCAACCTAATAGGAGATTTCACATCACACTTCTCTAAATTTTTTGACTGTTCGAGCAATTCACCACCTCTGCCCCAGGATGCTAGACTTATATTATGGTTAAGAATGCTTAACACTTAGCCATGACATTTGGCCAGGGGGTATTGAGATTGTTTGTGGGGTGCAATCTGGCACCAGAACAATGAATGATATGATGATGATGACAGCAGCAGCAGCAACAACAACAACCACCAGCACCAGCACCACCAACTTCAACAAAAAGAGGATTGTATCCATCCCTTGCTTACTAGGCTGATGTAACCCAGGCCTCCTGCACCCCGAAACTCATTTACTTGGACTTAACTCCTGAGGATTTCCATTGAAATTATTGCCAACTCAGCCTACTGAACGTCACAGCCCAAGGAAGTCAAATAATCCCCTGAGTATCTAAATACAATAACCATCTTCTTCTTCTTTTCATAGAATCATAGAATAGTAGGGTTGGAAGGGGCCTACAAGGCCATCGAGTCCAACCCCCTGCTCAATGCAGGAATCCAAGTCAGAGCATCCCTGACAAATGGCTGTCCAGCCTCGTCTTGAAGGCCCCCAGTGTGGGAGAGCCCACCACCTCCCCAGGTAATCGGTTCCATTGTTGTATTGCTCTTACAGTCAGGAAGTTTTTCCTGATGTTCAGCCAGAATCTGGCTTCCTGTCACTTGAGCCCATTATTCCGTGTCCTGCACTCTGGGATGATCAAGAAGAGATCCTGGCCCTCTTTTCAAGTACTTGAAGAGTGCTATCATATCTCCCCTCGGTCTTCTCTTCTCAAGGCTAAACATGCCCAGTTCTTTCAGTCTCTCTTCATAGGGCTTTGTTTCCAGTCCCCTGATCATCTTTGTTGCCCTCCTCTGAACCCTCTCCAGTTTGTCTGCATCCTTCTTAAAGTCTGGTGCCCAGAACTGGACACAGTACTCCAGATGAGGCCTAACCAGTGCTGAGTAGAGGGGAACTAGTACTTCCCTGGATTTGGAAGCTATGCTTCTATTAATGCAGCCCAACAGAGCATTTGCCTTTTTTGCAGCCACATCACATTGTTGGCTCATATTCAGCTTGTGATCAACAACAATTCCAAGATCCTTCTCGCTTGTAGTGTGGTTGAGCCATGTATCCCCCATCTTGTAACTGTGCATTTGGTGTCTTTTTCCTCGGTGCAGAACTTGGCATTTATCCCTATTAAATGTCATACTGTTGTTTTCTGCCCAGCTCTCCAGTCTATCCAGATCACTTTGAATTTTGTTTCTGTCTTCCAAAGTATTAGCTATCCCTCCCAATTTGGTGTCATCTGCAAATTTGATCAGCATTCCCTGCACCTCCTCCTCCAAGTCATTAATAAAAATGTTGAAGAGCACTGGGCCCAGGACTGAGCCCTGCGGTACCCCACTCGTTACCTCTCCCCAGCTTGAGAAGGTCCCATTGATAAGCACTCTTTGATTCCGATTCTGTAGCCAACTGTGGATCTACCGGATCGTTGTTTCCTCTAGCCCACTTTGAGCTAGTTTGCTCATCAGGATATCATGGGGCACTTTGTCCAAAGATTTGCTGAAGTCGAGGTATATGATGTCTACAGCATTCCCACGGTCTACAAGGGAGGTTACTTGATCAAAAAATGAGATCAGATTTGTCTGGCAGGACTTGTTTTTGACAAATCCATGTTGGCTTCGAGTAATCACGGCATTGTTGTCAAGGTGCTTCCAGATGGATTGCTTTATCATCTGCTCCAGAATTTTCCCAGGGATTGATGTCAGACTGACTGGTCTGTAGTTCCCAGGTTCCTCCTTTTTACCCTTTTTGAAGATAGGGACAACATTAGCCCTCCTCCAGTCATCTGGCACTTCCCCCGTCCTCCATGATTTCTCAAAGAGAATAGACAGCGGTTCTGAGAGTTCTTCTGCCAGTTCCTTTATTACTCTAGAATGCAGTTCATCTGGCCCTGGAGATTTGAACTCATTCAAAGTAATGAGGTATTCCTTGACCATATGCCTATCGATCTCAAGCTGCAATCCTGCCCCTTCAGCCTGTACTTCGCCTTTGCCAGGGGGGTCATAGACCCTCTTTTGGGAGAGGACTGAGCCAAAGTAGGAATTGAGCACCTCTGCCTTTTCTCTGTCATATGTTATCATTTTGCCATCCTTATTTAATAGCTGAACCACCATTTCTTTCCTCTGTCTTTTACTATGCACGTAGCTGAAGAAAGCCTTTTTGTTGTTTTTAGCATCCCTTGCTAACCTCAGCTCGTTCTCAGCTTTAGCCTTCCTGACGCCATCCCTGCAATTCTGTGCTATCTGCCTGTACGCTTCCTTTGTTACTTGGCCTTCTTTCCACTTCCTATATGTGTCCTTTTTTGTTTTCAGGTCATCCCTAAGCTTTTTGTGAAGCCACATTGGCTTCTTCTGTTGTCTTCCACCTTTTCTTCTTGTTGGAATTGTTTGTGATTGTGCCTTGAGAATTTCCTTTTTTAAAAGCTCCCACCCATCTTGGACTCCTTTTCTCGTTAGCATCGCTTGCCATGGGCAGGGCAACTGTGCCTTTAACAGCTGCTTGAGATGTACATTTTCAACGGGAGACCATGCCTAACTTCATTCCTATGCTGAGAAAGGCTGAACCATTGGGATTTCTGCCTGCTGTGCAGCTGCTATAAAGGCATAGGTGCACAGCCAGGGTTTGTTTTTTTTTAATGACCCTTACCATTTCTTCTTCTCCTTCATAAGAACATAAGAGCCATACTGGATCAGACACTGGTATTTAGTCCAATGCTCCCTTCCCACAGTGGCCAACCAGATGCCTATGGGAAGCCCACAAGCAGGGCATGAGCACAACAGCACCCTCCAGTGTGTGTTCCCCAGCAACTGGTATTGAGAGGTATGCTGCTTCTCAAGGCTGGCATCAAAGGCAGGCGAGGTTGGGCACCTGTCAATGGCCGATACCCCAGGAGGGACCCACTGACAAGAACCCCCCTGGACTTGCCCCGCCTCTTCACTCTTGCAACCTGCTTGTTTTCCTGCCTCTCACTCTGGCCCAGACAACAGTGGTAGCGAGAAGGTGGAGCAGGAGATGCCACAGCCTGTCTGCTCCCTGGTTCTCTGCCTGTCAAGCAAGCAAGCATTGGCAATGATGAGACAGAGGATGAGAAGCAACAGCAGCTGGTGACAATGTTGGGAAGAAGATAGACTTACTGAGGGAAGGGGCCCATTGAGTGTGTTTTGCCCAAGGGCTCTCAGAAACCTGGAGCCAGCACTGCTGCCTCTGATAGTGAAGGTAATATAAAGCCATCATGACTATTCTCTTTCTGTTCACATCTTCCTTCTTCTTCCTGTCTTCCTCACTCTTTTCCTTGCTCCTCTCCTCCACCACTTCCCTCTCTTCCCTTTACCCTCTTAAGTTGGTAGTTGGTTAGTTCCTGGTTTCTTATCCAACACAAGAGCTACAGGAACACAAGAACGTGCACAAGAAATGAAACAAAAGGCACCAGACCTCTAAAGTAAGCTCTGAGCCACCCCCAAATCATATTTCCCCATGACTGGGAGACTGACCCCTTCAAGATGCCACAGCATTGACTGGTCCAAAAACTTGTTTTTACCCACCACAGGATGCCCACAAGCCACACAGGGTTATAAAGATCTCGGAAACTTGTACTCAGTTCTAAGGAAATGGTAATGCTTTGATGGATTTAAAGATGACTAAGGGGAAACATGATAGACAAGTGGTGGTGTGGGAGAAGAGTAAACAGGGAGAACTTTTGTCTCCCCAGCTCCTCCCATAACACTAGAACTGGAGAATTAGTGAATTAAATCTACTGGCAATAGATTCAGGATTGACAGAAGCATGTACTATTGAACAGCCTTCCCCAACTTAGTGTCCACCAGATACTTTGGACTACAACCCCCATCATCCTTAGGCAACACACTGACTGTCTGGGGATGAAGGGAATTGTCCAACAGGAGAACACTTGTTGGGAAAAGCTGGTTTAGAGCATAAGTCTGAGAGCCACAGAATGTAGCGATGCCCCCTAGCTGAGATAACTAAGTTTAATTAATTAGAGAAATTAAAGGAGGAAAGATTATGGGCACTAGCCATGATAGTCACACAACATCTCCACCATGAGGCAGAATGGATCCCAGTTGCCAGGGGATGGGAGGGGTCTCTTGCCTCTGTGCCCTACTTGTGGGCTTCCTGGAAGCATCTATTTGGCCCCCGTGGGAAAACAGGATGCTGTACTAGTTGGATTGCCCCTTGGTTTAATCCAGCAGGCCTTTTTGCTGCTTATGTGGAAACCATTCATAAGTCAGTTGACCTATCAAGAATCTAACTTTATAAAAGCCATGCCACCTGAGCCATTGCAGTAGACCAAACACCCAGGAGGGTTAGGTCAGGGGTGGGTATAAGGTAGATCTAGATCTATTGGTAGATCTCTCTGCATAAGGTAGATCTGGATCTATTTGTAGGTCTCTGACTGATTTGCAGTAGATCAGTAGATCTGACACTAATTGTTTAACTATAGCAACAATAAAATGAATCCTCTTGCCCTAAATTATACTGCTGTGATTAAGAAAGTTGGAGTAACCAGGACTGGGATTTTGTGTGGAAGGACTGTGAGCTCAGTTCAATTTTGGAACTTAAACAAATCTCACAGCCCAGAATTGTTTAATTCTAAGTATATATCTTTTGCACCAGGCTCCAATTGGTGGATCTCATAGTTCTAGTAAAAAAACACACAGTGCAGATCCTGCAAGACTGATCTCTGCCCAGTTCTGGGCTAATGCATGGATGGACAAAGAAAAAGCTTTCTGGGACTCCAAGCTACTTCACACACCACACGAGACTCAAATTTATTCAGACCTTACTGGCTTACTTATTTATTAATTAAATGTGTATATCAGCCAACTGGCAGATGCCCTCAGGGAAGTTCACAATCATAAATTGTTTTGCAGTGATTATAGACACACTTTTCTTTGTGCACTTAGCTTGATGCCCCACCACTACCCAGCGGGAAAACTAAGCCAATGAAGGGGGGGGGGTAGGATTCAAGACTGCTTTACTGTAGGATGGGTTGGGAGAAAGTAGTTCTCCAGATGTTTTGGGCGTCATCAACTCCCAGCATTCCTGACCATTGGGCTTCTGGGACTTGAAGTCTAAAACATCTGGAGATATAGCTTTTGCCCATGCCTGCTGTAGGCAGGATGAGGAAGCCATGGGTGGAAACATCTGGAGGAGGAGACTGCATGCAAGAAGCCCTAATTCCTAATTCATTTCCAGACCAATCTCAAATGCATCAGGAGCTAACTTCATACAAACCAAGGGGGCCTTTTAGGATTGGGGGTTCAAGGGGCAGAGGTGGTGCTGGTTTTAATCTGGAAGCCTCTTCTGCTGACACCCATGAGACATCCTCCCATGTAAGCAGAAAACATTCTGCATCTCAGTGATTGACACTCCCCCGCGCCAGAAACAGAAGGATAATACAGTTAAAGCATTCATTTAGCTGTATCCCAGCCTGGGTCATCTAAACCCACAAGTCAAGCCTGCAATATTAAGGATGTAGGCGCAACCCATATCCTTAAAATTGTTGACCACGGTTCTGTTTATCCGGCTTGATATAGTGGTTTAGGAATGCCCAAACATTAAGGGCACAATCCTATGTATGTTTAGACAGAGAAAAGGCCTACAACTCCCAGCATGCTGGCTGGGGAATGCTGGGACTTGTAGGCCTTTCCTCAGTGTAAACATGCATAGGATTGCACCCTAAATGGTTTAATCTTAAACACCTTTCTTTTGGAGTAAGCCCCACTGAATACAGTGGGTCTTACTTCTGAGGAAACACACACAGAATTGAGCTGTGAGGCTGCAATCCTAGGCACAACTTAATCAGGGCCAAGTCTAACTGAAACCATTGAAACTGACTTCTGAGTAAAGTTGCATAGGATCGGGCTATGAATGTGGTCACAGCCATTTATGCTGCTGCTGATTGCATTTATAGACCATTTTTTTCCTCTTGCAAGGAAACCAATGCAGCTCACAAAGCCCCCTCCTCTCATTTTATCCTCACAACAACCCTGTGAGGTAGGTTAGGCTGAGCATCAGTGACTGGCCCAAAGTCACCCAGTGAGCTTCATGGCTGAGTGGGGACTAGAGCCTGGATTTCCAGAGTCCCAGTCCAACCCCGTAACTACTACACCATGCTGGCTCCCATTTGACACATTAAGCAGAGACAAACCTGCGTTTGCCATCAAGTGCGCATTCAAATAGGGAGCTGCAGCCAGTCTTGGCTCTTTGTCCCCGAGTGCTCATGTGCTGCATTCACATGTTACATTTGTAAGTGTACGCTTAAGACATCGGACCCTTAAGATGCCTGCACATGATGTGCAAAGTGGCCCACAGTTCAAATACTGTGAAATCAGCCTCAGAGGGAAACAGTTGGACTCTTTATGATCTTCTAGGGCAGCCTTCCTGAGGCTGGCACCCTCCAGATGTGTTGGATTGCAACTCCGGTAATTGCCAGCCCATCGCCATGCTGGTTGGAAATGAGGGGAGTTGCAGTCCAACACATCTGGAGGGCAGGTTGGGGACAGCTGTTCTAGGGCCTAGCATTTAGGCTCCCTGCATTTTATCAGTCAGTCAGAGGGGAGTTCCACAATAAGCAGCAGATCTGAGAGACCCCATCACTGGAAATGTTAGGCAGGTTTTGTGGTTGTGGGAAGTTGGTCCATTCACTTGCATCTAAATGGACCTCAGCAGAACTTACTCTTAAGTAAGGGAGCTCTGTGGCTCAATCCCTAGGCATAGATATACTCGGAAATAAGTCTCACTGTGTTCAATGGGACTTACTCTCAGGGAAGTGTGCATACAATGTGCAGCCTTGTTCAGTGGAGGCTGGTGGCTCCGATTTCAGTGGGGCTGAAAAACTGCTCTGGCTTTCAGTCAGAAGCAACCAGGGAGCTGTCCAAGGTGCTGGGCCCATTTGGGGGATTGGGTTCTGCACCTTAGATAGCTCCTTTAAAGTCCTGACTAGTTCTGACTGAAACTCAGGGCGGATATACAGCCCCACTGAAATCGGAGCCACCAGCCTCCACTGGCCTTGCTTTCCCAGGCGTCGACACCGATCCACAACCTACCCAAGTCCCGGGCTTACGATTTGCTGACATCTACGCCGATCCACAATTCAGTTAAGCCTAAGCAGTGAAAGAGACCACCCATGCGATTTTTTGCACCAGCGTACTTACGCCGAGCCTATGTTTCTTCGGGAGTAAGCCCCACTGATTTCAGTGGGACTTAATGGCAGGTCAGTGTGCATCGGATTGCCGTCTTATTACAAACAAGTAAATATACATCCAGGGGCAGGGTGCTGGGGCCAATCAGTGCAAATCCCACGACGTGCGTTTACCCGGATTCCGGCTTTTAGTATCGCTGTCTAAAATCGGCTTAAACCCAAAGATATAACCATTTTATAAACTCCGAGTCTCTGCCCTGCAGACGCATGTCCAGTGATGACCAAATGTAAACTGATTTACCTGGAAGTAAATCTCAAGTCGAAATTGCTTCCAGGTAAGGGTCGTAGCCTTAATAGGATGTATATTGTGCCAGTGGAGGCTGGTGGATCTTATTTTGGTGGGGCTATAAATCCATTCTGGGTTTCACTCAGAACCAGCCAGAACTCTGAAGGAGCTATTCAAAGTACCGAACCCATTTTAGGATTATAGTTCGGCACTTTGGATAGCTCCTTTAGAGTTCTGGATGGTTCTGACTGAAACCCAGAGCAGATTCACCACCCACGAAAACGGGAACCACCACCCTCCACTGATCTGAGCTCAGGAGAATTCCGGGTGAAATTGATTGTGTACACCCAAATCTTTTTTTTTTCTTTTTTTTTTTGCATAACTCTTTGGAAGCGCCTTCCCTTTAAGGAATGCATATAGCACACCCTCCTATTTTTCCACACTAGAAATCTCCATACATAAAGAAATAATGCAATAATATATCCGTTGTTACACACACACACACGCACACACGGAGCGGGGGCGGGAATGTGCGTGTAATAAGAGAAAGAAAAATAGATCGAAGGGAAGAAGAGGGAGCTTCGTGTTTTTTCTTCTCCCCCTCTCATTTGTTTATCTCTAGATTTCCAAACCAGTTACCCCCCTCCCCACATTCCCTACGAATTCATTTGAATAAGCTTTCAACTTGTAAAATGGAAATGTAGCTCCTGCCCTCTATTTCAGCAGCAGTAGCAGCGTCCTGGCAACAGAGCAATTTTCTATCATCAAGGATAAATGGCACCGAACAGAACATTCTGATAAAAAAGAGGGGAGGGGGAGTGTGTGTGTGGGGTGTGAGGGGGGGGAGCTTTAGCCCGAGAAGACCATGATTGCTGCCCTTCCTGTCTGTCATCCCATTACAAAACCTTCTCCTCCAAACCTGAGCTGCATGCTGTCAGAGCTAATAATGTCTCTGTAATAAAGAAGGGGGGGGGGGTGGAGGAGAGAGAGAGAGAGAAAGAGAGAGAGAGAAATAGCATTCAGGCACAATGTTCCCATTTATGATATCGAGCTCCTTCTCTCCCCCCCCCCCCACCTCTATTCAAAAGAAAGGGACCAAAATTGCAAATATATATCTTTGTTTGGCTGGCTTGCAAATTAAAATGTGGAACTTGCATGCTGCTGCTGTTCTTCATGTCATAGCAAGACGTCAAACCCTCCATATCTGACTTGCAGGTTCAGGTTGCAATAATAATAATAATAATAATATAATGACGGTCCAAATGGCTATTCTATATATATATATATATATATCCACTTTGACTACCTATATATATATATATATATATATATATATGATAATGCATGGGGGTGGGCGGAATAAATGAGGACAGAAAGTCTTGTGATTGTGTATGTGTGTTTAAAGGAAGTTGATCCCAGTTGGTCCGGGTCTCTTAAAACGTGTAATGTGGGTGACGAGAATGGCTCAGGAGTTCGATAGATACTAATTCGGGAATGGACTGTTACAGTGTCTCTAAAGCAGAATCTCTGCAGTCTCTGGCTAAGGCAAAGATCCCAGGTACTGGGCCTTGGATTATAACCGCTGGACCTGCAACAACACTGTTGAACTGGTAGGCATTTAAATCGCCGGGATGGAGACCGATTCACCAAGCGCTTACTCGAGGGTTCATCTCCGAAGGAAAGCGTTTGACAGCCTGAGGACGCAATCCTAAGCATGTTTAGCCAGAAAAAAAAGCCCTACAACTCCCAGCATTCCCCAGCAAGCCCTGCTGGCTGGGGAATGCTGGGAGTCGTAGGGCTTTTTTCTGGCTGGGGAATGCTGGGAGTCGTAGGACTTTTTTCTGGCTGGGGAATGCTGGGAGTCATAGGACTTTTTTCTGTCCAAGCATGCATGGTGATATCTGTATTGCTAGTTCAAGTCCAGCAAGAGCAGGTTGTAATTCAGCACACATTCTTACACTGCATTCCTATACACGTTTATTAGGAAATGTCCCATGGAGTTTAATGGGGCTTACTCACAGGTAAGTGGGTATAGAACTGCAGCCCTCAACTGCAATATCCTATACCCACTCACCTGGGAGTAAGTCCCATTGAATTTAATGGATCTTACTTCTGAGTAGACACGTATAGCTTTGCACTGTTCATGTTTGTTTGCCAAAATTTCTAGAAAACAGAAGAGATGGGATTCTTCATTTATTACCCCAGGGAATCAGTTAACACTATGTCCTGGGAAGTCCTGTATTACATTGTTCTGAACTCCTTGGATGATGAAGGATGAGGTACCAATATAGTAATAAACCAGGGATGGGGAACCTCAGGCCCGGGGGTCATATCTGCCCCTTCTGGGGTCCCAGTCTGGAAGGTCACACCTCTTCCCCTGGCCCCACTCCCTTTACCCCAACTACCCATGGCTTGATGGCTCCCCAGCTTTTCTGCAGTTGTTTTACCCATTCTAAAAGGTTGAAATGTCTCTCCTAAAGCTTAGTCTCCTGGCAGTGAGAGCTTCAAGCTACATCATGCTGGTGTGTGTGTGTGTGTGTGTGTGTTTGATCCCACCCCTCTTGCCTTCGGCCCTACCTCTTTCCTTTGGCCTCACCCACCACTAGAATATGCCTCTTCCCCAGCTTATCCAAAACTGAATTTGGACCTTGGGCTGAAAAACTGAATTTGGCCCTGTAATAAAAGCCATACTTTTTGGTTTTTTAAGGCATACTTATTAAAGTAACAGTACCAACAGGGATCAGAAAAAACAGCTGTAAGGCTGGAAACCAAAATCAAAAAAAGGAACAGCTGCATGAACTGGCTTGCCAATGCATTTTGACACAGGTCTTCATCAAGGGAAAAACTCTTAGGGTGCAATCCTATGGCCTCTAGACAGCAGCTAGACAGCCATAGGATTTTTTGTTTTCTGGGAACCAACGTCGCAGCCAGCACTCCGAGTTCGGTTCCCAGAAAACCACCTCCCTGCCCCCTCCCCTTCCACCTTGTAGATGGTGTGGTTCATCCCCAGCTCTGCACTCAGAAGAGCAGCGTGGAGTGGGAGAAAAGGGGGCATTCTTGGGGGCAGGGAGGGAATGGTGGAAGCGCTGGTATGATGCTTCCTATGTGCCATCTGGCCCCCTGTTCCCCACTCTGAACCGCCCTGGCTAGACAACCTAAATCAGACATCTAGCTGCAAATGCAGGGCTGCTGGAGCACAGAGCCCACCCTACATTGGATAGCTGGTTGTTCTGCCCACCCTGCACTAGATAGTCGGTCGCCTCCAAGTTCAGAGATGGCCAACTATCCCCAGAGGATGGCACCCTCCAAGACTTTTCTGAAGGAACTTTCTTCAGAAGAAGTTTCCAAGACTTTTTCACTTGATAAAGACCTGTGTTGAAATGCATTAGGAATTCAGTTGGTGCAGCTGTTCCTTTTTTATTTTTGGTTTCCAGACTTATAGCTATAAAAGTCCACACAGATCTTATCATAACTGAGATGTTCAGAGGCCAATTAACAATGCTACCAACAATCACTTTAAGCAGAGATTTACTTCCCTGGCCTACCTATTTGGTGGAAGGGGGGAAAGTGCTTTCTGAGCATTTTCAGCCCCACTGCATCCCCACTGCCTCTGTTTATTCAGGGAGCTCTGTCTTTCTTGACTTAAGCCTTCCTTTTGAAAAGCAAAGACCACCCTATCATTCTTGTCTCCTATATTAAAGGTGAAAATATATTCCCAGTTCCAAAGTTATATAAAATCCTGAACCCCAGGTATCTGGGGCAGAGGTTACTTGTTTCCTGAACAACACTACACCATTCATGAAATGTTTAGGGCAATCTGTGATGGTCTGCAGACCTCATTTAGTTCCAAGTAACAGCCTAAATGTCATAGCCTGAATTCAGTTAAGCCTTAAAATGTAATGCTTTGGTGAAACAAATGGGGGGGGGGAGCACACCTCAATATGAGCTTTAAAAAACTTATTTTGTGTTGTTGTTGTTGTTGTTGTTGTTATTTAAAAAAACCTCTTAATGTGATTTGAGTGTTCAGTATATGCTGGCCTAGTCCATGTATGCCTTGGTGCAGGAGACTGAGATGGTAGAATGCTGAGGTGGTAAAATGAATTCAGACAGCAGGTGGGGGAGTCCAGTTTTGAATGCTCTTCTATGTACACCAATCCATGACATTAGACCAGTGACACAATGGGGAGAAAGGGCCTGTCCTAGTGTTTTTGGCCAGCCATACTGATTTTCTATTTGTTGGGAGTCTTTGATGTAGGGAAGCATCCAAGGATCTGACACCCCTCCCCCACCAGCATTCCAAAGTGGTACAGTCCCCTCAACCATCTGTTGACACCTCTTTCTGCTGCATGTTGCTATAGCCAGACTGACCTTCCTTCCTAGATACAAACTCTCTATAGATGTGTGGATCAGAAATCATCTATGACTGTTCCTCTACCCCCTGCCCCCAACTCCACTGATGAAGAACATATATGGATCTTGCTGCCCAAAGACATGATGTTTGCACTAGCTTTGTTGTTGTTGTTGAGTCATTCAGTTGTGTCCGACTCTTCGTGACCCCATGGATCATAGCATGCAAGGTCTTCCTGTCCTCCGTTCTCTCGGAGTGTGCTCAAATTCATATTCGTTGCATTGGTGATGCTATCTAGCCATCTCATCCTCAGCCGTCCCCTTCTCCTTTTGCCTTCAGTCTTTCCCAGCATCAGGGTCTTTTCCAGAGAGTTTTCTCTTCGCATTAGGTGGCCAATCCTAGCTTGTAGGATTTTGAGCATCACCTTGCTGGCATGTGAAATGAGCGCAATTGTACAGTAGTTTGAACACTCTTTGGCATTACCCTTCTTTGGAATTGGAATGTAAACTGACCTTTTCTAGTCTTGTGGCCATTGCTGAGTGTTCCAAATTTGTTAGCATATTGAGTGCAGCACTTTAACAGCATCATCTTTTAGGATCTTAAATAGCTCAGCTGGAATACTGTCATCTCCACTTGCTTTGTTGTTAGTAATGCTTCCTAAGGCCCACTTGACTTCACTCTCTAGGATGTCCGGCTCAAGTTCAGTGACCGCACTATCATGGCTATCAGGGACATTCAGATCTGTCCTGTATAGTTCTTCTGTGTATTCTTTCCACCTCTTCTTAATCTCATCTGCTTCTGTTAGGTCCCTGCCTTCTTTGTCCTTTATCATGCCCGTCTTTGCATTGCACTAGCTTAGTTGCCATTAAAAGGGGGAATTAGACAAATGGATGGAGGATAGGTGTATCAACAGCCATTTTAGCTAGATGTTTTAGAGGCAGGGGAGAAAAGGTATACTAGGCGCTGGAGAACATGGGCAGGAGGGGGCTGTTGCACTCATGTCCTGGTTGTGGGTTTCCCATGGGCAGCTGGTTGGCCGCTGTG